>NW_007578957.1:0-35564 GCF_000690725.1 Stegastes partitus | reverse complement strand
CCCCCACAAATTGAGATGGTATGACCCAAACAAAGGTCCAGCCAGTCAGGGATCAAACCATCTGCTGCAGTTATGGGGCATGTTTCTTTTTCAACTATAAAACATTCTGCTTATTCCTTCTTTGTCCCAATAAGAAAAACTGATTGTTTATGTTTTTGCATAGAAAACGGCCAACCTGTCGTCTCTCCTCTGCTGTAGTGATGCTGAACTTGACCTGCTAATCTCAGCAACACATTAAGTGTACATTAGAAATATGTATCTGGGCTCTGCTAGCACACACATAATGAAACACTCTGAGGAAACAAATTTCCACTTAGAGATAACAGATCTATTTAATTCTGTCTTTTCAAAACAAATTGAGCCTCGCTGAGTGTCTTGGTGGCGCTGTGTCGTCTCTTTTCACTCAAATTGATGTGGAATTCCTCAAGAGCCCGTGATAACATTTTGTCATGCTTTCGCGAGCGTGTGCGAAAGCCGCTCGCACACAATTGCAAACATCTGTTTGTCAGAAGACAGATGATTCTCCTCCTGCTGCCAGATTGCTACCACCCACAAACTAGTCGCTCATCTACAACTTGTTAAAATCTATTAACACAAGGACAGAAATCTGAAGCCCGAGACGAGCTTCTGAAAGGATGATCTCTGACCGCAAGGAGCTACTTGTTAAGGAGGAAGCAGAGCTGAATAACACGTGCACATCCTCGGTTCAGTCACATGCACAGTACTGTACATTGATTGCCATGACCTAAAAAAAGACCTCATTAATAGGCGGTTAAGCTGGATGTGATCTCGGCTTCGACTGTGTATTTTTATCGGCTACCTACATCTATTCAGAGGAGAATACGGTTCTGTGTTTGCTGCTTGGTATTCCGCTGTTGTATCAAGCAGTGCACCAGTATAATATTATAATGCTCTGTTCATTTTCCTTCTTTAATGAGCAGCTTTCAAACCTGACTTGCGTATCACCATCCATCAATTTACCTGTCACTCACTTCCCTTTTGTTTGAGCGATGATATGGTTTCCACGGCATCATTAAAGGCGAGTACAGGAGCGAGACTGTAAAGTATTTTAAGAAGAGGTCTCGTAAGCGTCACCATTTTGGCACAGGGAGTCTGCTGGGATGCGAGTGTTGCAGCGAAACGCAGCTACTTTGGAACAACAACTGACATTTATGAATTGTTTCAGGGGCTCTTCGGCGACATGCACACCGTTATTAACCCGGAGCCGCCACTTTCCACACGGAAACAACAAGTTTAAAGGTGCGCAGAAAACATTGCTCCCACAAGCGATCTTCCTGAGCACTTAAAAATGAATTAATGGTAGGTTTTCTCACGGATAATTTGTCCATTACGGGTTACACGATAAATATACAGCACTTACAGGGGAAATTCTAATTTGTCAGCTTTTCCTGTCCCACTTTTTTTTAACCAAAACTGTAATTATCAGCTCTCACTGCGTTCCATGTTGCTGAAGTTCTGCAGGTATTGCAACGCTGGAAGTCCACTTTTAATCATTGATGCATGTAGTTTAGGGGATTTTACTTGTCTAAAAAGTTACCAGAAGAATGAAAAATGCAATTTAGGCCACCGAAATCAAAAAGAAACCTACTTGAAATGTATGCTTGTGCATGCTGCAGAAAAAAAAAGTCGCGTTTATTTTGCTGCCGGGTGACCCAGCGCTACCGTTTTATATTTTGCCAGAGCCCTCTGTAGAGACCCCCGTTGTGCCGCTGCAGCAGTCTCATTGAAATGAAAAAGGAGGCTTTGTTTTCCCACACAACACTAATGTCGGGATGAATGAGGCCAATTCCTCTCCTTAATCCATACAAACCTTTGTGCGCGTGCATCAAAGTACATCAAAGCGTTGTTTTGTTATAATTTACGACATGACTGGCGTCGAAGCGAACGCGCAGCTTATGGTTTCAAACAGGCGAAGCATGTATCATATTAATCAGCTGTCACTTTGTGATACTTGCCAGGGTTTTTTTTTTTGTGTGTTGTTTTTTTTTTTGGATTAATGAAATACTCTTGCATGCAAATGTGCCTCCTTTTGTGTTTCGCACATCACAAACAGCATATTGCTCATCGTCTCAAAACAACAGCAAAAAATAACACAATGGTAACAGCGGCCAACAATATTAATGGCTGTTGACTGACAGCAGGTTTGGCTTAGGCAAGCGTGTCCTGTGGAGAATAATATTTTTTTGTTTTGGGTGATTAAAAATGCATTTTTCTCCTTTTAGTGGACACCGGGTGATTAGCTGTGTTTACAAAATGCAGAAAATTCACTGACCTTTTCAGAATATTCTCCTCGCGAGCGGCTCGGCGCCGCTACCCGTGACCGAGATTTATTTTTCTTAAAATCAAATAAATCTTGGTCAGTACGAGGAGCCTGAGGAGGAGATGAATTGTTTAGGGGATGCTCAGCTTCTACAGATCAGTTTTCAGTGTTTTATTTTATTAACTTCTTCATGTCATTGTTCCTTTTTCTCACGCGTTTAAGGTGTTTGTATTCAGTCGGGAAATGTGGGCAAATGTTTGAGCTAATTGTGAGACCAGAGAATCTAATTTACACAGCTGATTCAATTTCTTTGAACTAATTAAAAGAATTCGTCATAACCGCTGCAAAGCCTTAAACAATTATTTAAAACAAAAGCAGCCGCATTTCCTGTGAAAATATTGAATCCTGAATGTATCAAAAAGTAATTATCATTTAATTATATGTGTAATGAGATATTCGTTTGTTCCGTTTGGCTTGTGTAATTTTTTTAAAAATTCGTATTCTTAAACATGCAGTCGGGTAACATGAAGGGCTCCAAATATATTTGAGCGGCAGAGGAGCTCGAGCTATTGGAAAAGCTCGAGTGGGAGGAAGAAAAGAGCAGTTTAAAATTAAATATACACTTTCTATGCTACATCCGCTGCCCCATCTGAGGGAATTGATCTTTTCATTGCTGAAAAATTTAAGAACATTTTAGTTTAATTCGACTTAATTCAGCCCGTGCTTTGTGTCATGTCTCTCGGTTACCTTTTACGCCCACACAAGTGTTGCCGGTGTAACTTATTCTGGTTTCGGTGTCTGAACATTATTCAGGTTTTTTTATTGAGGTGCAAAGAATTATTCATGTCAGACTCTCACTTATGAATTTCCTGACTATATTTTAGTTTTTTTTTTTTTTTTTAGAACTTTTCTACGATTCTTTTTATTCCTTTTTCTTGTATAACCTGCACATTACTGGAGCCTTATAGATATTTGACTGACTAAGAAGCATTTAAATGTAAAACTTGCTCCACAGGTTTCCTCTGAAGGGCTACGAGTGTAACTGATCTGAATTAAAGACTGAACGGTTGCAGGTGAATGGAGGCAGCGGGTTTTGACAGGAGATTTAAATAGTGTTTGGAAAATCTACTGACCCACAGTTTGTTGAATCAGCTGCTTTGAGTGTATTTTTTATACTCTATGAAGTGCACCGCAAAACTGTCATGAAGCACACAAGAATCCATTGTACAGAAGCTGCGGCCTACATCGATTAAATTGGCCCATCATGCATTGCAGCCTGTCTCTCTGTTGTCAGAAGTTGGCCACTAACGTTAGCGGCTAGCTTCTGTGATTTTCCCCCGCCTGTCTGCTGAGCATAATACTCCACAGGAACCCCGCTTGTGCCTCTACAACTAAACCGCTTCGTCAATTACAGTTTGAAAGAAAAGTCGTTTTGTTGAAGAAAAAGTATTTTTCTGCTTCAAGGTGAAATTGTGGGATAGCGGGAAAAGCTTGAAGATGGAGGTGTTTGACACAGGACACCGTTTAATGTGGAACCACTTAAAATGAACTTTTGTTTTCACTTTGGGTTGGGTTGAAGCACCAAGCGGTTACTTTTTTGGGCGGGTTGTCCTCTAATTGCAAGGCGGTTTGATCCCCGGACCCTCCACATGTCAAAGTATCCTTGGGCAAGACGCTGAACCTGAAGTTCCTTCTGTCGGCAGGCGGGCACCTCGCATAAAAGCTGTGTTGTGAATGGATGAATGAGAAACATTGTAAAGCAGTTGAAGGTATAACGGCGCTGTGTAAGTGCAGACCATTTTACTTTCTGTAAAATGTCATGCTGCGGTTCACGCTGTCGCCACAATGACCTCCCGCTGGAAGCTTAGTTCGGTTTAGGCACCAAAATTACCGTAATGTCCAGACTATAAGCCCCTACTATTTTCACACGCTGCGGCTTAAATGATGATTTATGGATTTCTACGAGTTTTACGAATTTGCCTCGAGACGAAAGTGACATTGAGAGCGACAACGAGAAACGAGGAAGTGTGTGGCTAAGGCTGTTCAGTTCCGACACTGAAGAAGACGACTTTAGTGGTTTTAGTGCAGGAGGAAGATGAAGATAGCGATCAATGACTTTTCCTGGTAGGCGACTGTATTTTTTTATTTTCTTAACCAGCCATGTTACAGGCACTGTTCGGAAAAAAAAACCATTTATGGTACGTATTTGTGTATGTTACTGATACGTATTTAATTAAAAGCTTAAAAAAAGTCTCATGGTTCCAACGTGGACACCTGCTGTTTATAGACGAATGTATATGTACAATTTTTTTTCTTTTTAAAATTAGCGGGTGCGGCTTATTTTCAGGTGCGCTCAATAGTCCGCAAATTACGTATTTAAGTTTAGGAAAATATCATCGTGTTGAAGTTTCTCCTCCGTTTTCTGGGTAACCATGGTGATAAATTCTGCCCCGTCTAATGTATGATTGATTGGCTGAAAAGAAGTGACAGTAAAGCAATAAAAGAAAAGGCAAAGATGTGATGATTGGGAAAGATATTTGTGATACGTCAAAGGCAACCCAGCAGAAAATATGCGTCTGAGGTGCGACTAAAAAGCTTCAGGACATTGATTGCTGATCACACGATTCAGCAGCCACAGAGTAATGAAGTAGCGCTGCAAAACATCTCAACACAAGCAATGAGAAGCTCCTGTTGCTCAGACATCATTCTGATCGTCAGTCTGCCGTCACTCCGCACCAGTTCCTTGACCTTCTGGATGTTGTTCTTGTTATTGAGGGACGTCCTGGTTTTGCATCGTCCTTCACCTCATTCTGAACCTCTTGTTCCACTCAGACACGTGTACCAGATAGTGTTTGCTCCCCGTGAACATTATTCAGGAGTTTTTCCCAAATTAGCCAAGAACTTGATGAGCTCCTTTTGCTCAGGGTTCATTCTGTGACAGAGAGCAGTAGACTGGAGCTTGAAAACAACCTGTGGAAAAACAAAAACCCCTAACTGGTCAATCGAAGTATTGCTTTACTCAAAGAGCGTTGAGATGTTGGGCAACACGATGAAGTACTTAATTACTGTCTCTGCTGAATCGTGTGATCAGCAACCAGTGTCCTGTTTCTTTTCTGTCTTGTTGTCTTCTTTTCAGTTTTGTTGTACGGTAACATCATTTTTGGGAGACGTGGATGCTTTTATTCTGGAAACCTGAACTTTCCCGTTACGTAGCAGCTGAGAAAACGCACGCCTGTCGTTTTCATCCAGATTTATTTGAGGTTTTCAAACAACTGCTGCAGCATTCAGACGACTGTAACCGACTTCATCTACAGTATGAGACAACACGACGAGTTACAGGAGAAGGTTTCTGTCTTAGGTCACGTTTAAAGGTCCTAGAAGTCTGTGGTGAGTCGTGTTTTCACTTCATCTGCAAATACAGACTCTGGTTTAACAATCGCATCCACACAAGCACATGGAAACACAACAAGCTGTTTGTTTTTGGACAAACAAGACATATGAGGAAACTATTCTTATAATTTTTAAATCAACAATTAAAATAATCATTAGTTTCAGCCCTTTAATGAACCTTCATCAAACCAAACTCCATTCAAAAAAGTTCCAATTTAAAACCAGACATAGAATATTTATGAATAAATCCTGATTTTTAGCTCTGATTTGGTCGCCTCCAGCAGATTTTAGAATCAGGATGAAATTCTGTCCAAAAAAAAATTACAATATAAATACAATACAATAATAATACAAATACAATATAAATTCGGTGGATCATTTCCTCCCTTTATTTAAAAAAAATAAAAGTTATTGATGAAGTGTCCAGTGGAATCATATTTAAGACTTCAGCTGCTTTGGTCTAACCTGTAAATATGTTCGTTAATAAGTATCTCGCTTATGAACGAGTCCTTTTTAAGTGCAAAACTACAACAATAAGGCTGCATTAAAACTAAAACCTTATTTCAATGCTTTTTATGGGAAAAGTTAATTCCAAACTAACATATTACAGCTGCTGTTTCCCCATCATGCTCGTGTAGGCGGATCCAATACAGACGTTCTCATTAGCCACATGTACACAGATTAGTTTTCTAATCCAAGACATGACTGCAATGTTCTGAACACATTTGGCAGCTACAACATGTACTTATCTTTAAATAGCGACGTTGTGGTGTTGCTAACCTGAGAGCAGATGTTCTGGTCTTCCCATTAATCATAAGAATCAAGTTCATAATATTAATAACAGCGGCGTTGCGTCCAAAACAGCTGTCTGCATGTGGACACCAGGGCAACAGATAACAGCAGCAGTGGGTTTTTTTTTTCTTTAACTTCCACATAAACCAGTATTTTATTTTCATGTAAGTGTTTCAGCTCCACAGTTTCACTGAAATGGACACAAAATACGAAGTAGCTCTGCTCGCAGCACTTATTAACAAAGCCTTTAAAGATACCATCGGATGCCCGGATTCGTCCTTTTCGGAAACCGTGCGGCTTTTTTTGTGCCTCGGCTTGCTCGTGCCTTGATAGATGAACAATCTCCTCTTAAAGAACATTCTCCTTTAGAAACCTCTTAGGGCTGCGCGGCGTGATGAGGACCGCCGCAGATCCTTGTCTCGGTCACAGATGAGGAGCGTTTCTCTCCGAGACATTCTTTGACAGGATGAGACAAGCTAGATTTTCCTGGCAGACCTGTTAAAGGAAAGGACGGTTTGAGCTGCCACGGCTACATTGACGCGGAGAAGGAATCGATGCTCGGCTTTGATTGGACACTGAAGATAAACATCTCGTATGGATCACAGTCACTTACGGATCTGCGGGGAGGAAATGTCATTAGGGTTTTTTTTTTTCTTTGCTCACAAAGCCTCGGCGAGCGTTAAAAAGAGGTACGCGAGTGCTCCGTCGCAAATATGTGAAGTTTGCGTAATAGAAAATGTTCCAGGGTTACTGATGTATGCGAAAAAGAAAGTAACGTCCTGATTATTCGCAGATCTGACATAATGGAAAAGCTTTTTTTTCTCCTCGTGACCTCTACTCGTCTCGGTCGGCGGCCCGACACGCACCTTGACACAACCCTCAATTACTCCGATTTCTTCCGTTTCATTTAGCGAGCAGACTTTCGCTGGTCGCAGGTGACTCTGTGACACTGAAAAATGACAAAATGACACACCGAGAGCCGTTTCTATGGGAACAGCTTCCACGGCTCTGGGCTGGCGGCTCTCAAGTGGTCGATTCATGAGTTGACAGATAATTTGTGTTAACGGAATCAAAGAGGAAATCTGGGAGGAGGAGGAGGGGGAAAGAAGAAGAAGAATCGAATTCACATCACATTTTGCGCGGCTCCTCGTGTCGGCCGGATACACTGTGGCGCTGATTTGCATCCTTGATGAATATTTTGTATGTCGTCGCGAGCTCTGGTAAATCAGACGGACTTGCGTGCTGCCGAGACTTAAATGGTCAGTGACATGTATGGAGAGGTGTTAATTACCATCTAAATTGGCTGTTTACGTGCAGATGTATGAGCGGCGTGTTCACATGAGTGCACGCTGAAGACTTTGTGATTAGATCATGTTATTGTGAAAGATGCCCACTTAGACGCCCTTTATTAGGCTGGAAAACGGAACATTTTCACTTCATTTATCGACTTTAGCGCCGTTTGCCGTCGAACACCTCTACAAGCTCGGTATACATCCTTTATTTTTTTTTTGACGAGGAGTTTATCTTCTTTTTTTTTTGCTAAGTGTTTTATTTATGAATTCTGTCCTTTTTCAGCTTTTTTCTCCTCATTACTTCCGATTGAGGAAACAGCAGCGAGATAAAGAGCTTGTGAAAGCAATTTCAAGCGAAATGTCAGTCTAATCAGAAACGCGGCGCTCTCTGTGTTCTTAATCCATTAATGAGAAAATAATTCAGGTATACTCTAAATAATTTTACTTTCAGATACAGAACAGAGCTCACAGCGTGTGACGGCGGCGTCGTGATTTTTAATTTTGTTTTTCATCCCAACAAACTCGCAGTTGGTAGCACTGTTGCCTCGCAGCAAGAAGGTCGCCGGTTCGCGTCCCGGTGGGGGCACCCGGGATCTTTCTGCGTGGAGTTTGCATGTTCTCCCCGTGCAGCGTGGGTTCTCTCCGGGTTCTCCGGCTTCCTCCCACACAGTCCAAAAACATGTTGAGGTTAATTGGTGATTCTAAATTGTCCGTAGGTGTGAATGTGAGTGTGCTTGGTTGTCTGTCTCTAAGTGTAGCCCTGTGATAGACTGGTGACCTGTCCAGGTGTCCCCTGCCTTCACCCTGAGTCAGCTGGGATAGACTCCAGCCCCCCGCGATCCCTCGTGAGGACAAAGCGGTGTATAGATAATGGATGGATGGATGGATCCCAACAAACTGTGATTAAAAAAAAAAAACGTACACACGGAGGCAGGTGTGTTGTGCAGCTGCTGTGAAATACATAAACGCAGCTTTTACAGTCATGTTAAAGGCGTAATGATGTTAATTTTTTCCCAGAGCATATGTGCTGCAGATTGTTGCATTTAGCGCCGACTCAAGGATAAATAGGCAAGACGTGAAACTTCTGCTACGTTCGCTGTGTGCGAGCTGTAAAGGCGAAGCGCGCCATGGAGTCGCTTTTATAAAAATGCAAAGAGAAAGAGCGATGTGCATGTAAGGGGAAACAATACAGACACCTGTCATAATAAGAGAGGAACCTTTCAGTATGCAGCCAGAAAGGTCTTGTCACTTGGACTTAGTGTTATGTTGTGGGTACTTTTTTTTCCCCTTTTTTCCAAGAAGCATTAGGACAAAGGTTCCTGAGCGAGCATGAAAGCTGTTGATGGGGAGTGGGAGGAAGAGCCCGAGGCTGCTCCGTGGTGTGGATGCTGATGAACTGATGTAGTAATTTGCTAATGAGATCTAAGCTGTCTCCTCATATGGCTTTGTCCATACGAAGGGACATCTGCCCTGCCGTGGGCACCGTGACAGCGCGAGTGTACAAAGCGGTCGGTGGAGGTGAGCGTGTTTCCGAGAAGGATGACACGGACCTACGCCGTTCTCACCTGACATCCTGCCTTCTCTCTGCTTGAGCTGGAAGCAGCTGAGGAGGGGAGGACCAAACTTGCAAAGATGCTGAGGTGTTCAAAACCGTTTCAACACATTTAAAAATAGCACCAAAGAGAAGGAAGGGAGGGGGGGGGCAAAGCACAGACGTTTGGCAGGTTGCCCTCTTCAGTGTGCTGTGCACAACTCTCTGCAGGCTTTTTATGAACTGTGTGCAATTACTTAATTAGTGACTTCATTGAGTGTAGCACAATGCCATGCCAAATCACATTTTTTGGGGGTGGCCGAGCTAAAATCACTTAAAATGTCAAGTTTGAGCCGTCACCGGATTTATTTTTGTAAAATGTTAAACTGGAGAAGAGTGGCCTGAATAGTTCTTAGTCATGAAAAGTGTAACAATACTAAATATGAGCAGCATCACTTTTATGTGAGTTAAAAAGTTGAACCCCCTGTGTTTTTAGATTGTTTAAGGGCTGCAACTATTAATAATACCATTGTTGAATAATGCCGTTATAATTCTTTGTGGGGCTGCAGGGTGGTGCAGTGGTTAGCACTGTTGCCTCGCAGCAAGAAGGTCGCCGGTTCATGTCCCTGTGAGGACACCCGGGATCTTTCTGCGTGGAGTTTGCATGTTCTCCCCGTGCAGTGTGGGTTCTCTCCGGGTTCTCCGGCTTCCTCCCACACAGTCCAAAAACATGTTGAGGTTAATTGGTGATTCTAAATTGTCCGTAGGTGTGAATGTGAGTGTGCTTGGTTGTCTGTCTCTAAGTGTAGCCCTGTGATAGACTGGTGACCTGTCCAGGGTGTCCCCTGCCTTCACCCTGAGTCAGCTGGGATAGTCTCCAGCCCCCCACGACTCTAGTGAGGATTAAGCGGTGTATAGATGATGGGTGGATGATTCTTTGTGTTTCCATGTTTGTAACGAGCAAAGTGAAGCACTGTTTTGCAAAAATGCAAATGTAAAGAGCAATGTGCATGAAAAATACACACACATAGCTAATATAACTTTACTTTTATGTTCTTTAGGGCTGCAGTTAGTAATTATTTTCTGTTTGAATAATCCAGAATTATTAAATTTCTCTGCAAGATGCCATAAAGCTGTAAACTAACTCCCATCACAGAGTCCATCAGGTCCAACAGCTTGCTGCGTCCATGACTCATAAGCAGGAAACATTAGAAAATGACAGAACCAAAGAGTTTCTATCACATTCAAAAGTTGTCCTGCAAACCACAAACATTTGAAAATGTTCCAAAAAATGTTTTATGGATAAGAAAACCGCATTCATCTGGTCCAGTTCACCTTCACAGTGTGTTTTACTGAAACGGCCCACACCGCAGGGTACACCTTCAAGGATCAAATATTTTTACATTTATATATATTTTTTCAAACACCTTAAACTGTTGTCCAGATCAAACACAAGTGCGCTCCTTTGCTTTGGGTGATAACCGTGGAAGGTTGCCAATTTAAAATAAAAATAAGAAAAAACCCTCAGTGTGTTTGACCTTCTTCTGCATTTTATTCATATCTCCAGCACCTGTAAAGCATTTTGAAGAATTTAAAATTTCATGAGATAACAAAATTAATTAGCACTGAGTCGTAGCTGCGGTTTTAATTGGTAGAATGTGATTCATTTTGTTTATCTCGATGTTTTTTGATTTAAAAGGTAAAGAGGACAAAACCTTGCGTCCCCCCTTGTGCCTGACCCGTCACGTGTTTTAATTATTCAGCAGGCATTTAAAAAGCCAAACCAGCTTTGTGATGATAATCCCAGTTCGACACTCATAATTCACCTTAAATCCACTCTGAATTCAATTGGCAGAGCTGCCACTGAAGCCTGCAGCAGTTTAGTTCTGCCCTGCTGACACAACTTGCGTGCCGCTATGGAGCCGATGCCACTTTGGAGTTGAGGCTCGACGCCCCCACCTCGCCCTCCTCGCCCTCCTCCAGCAACAGACACATGATTCTTCAGCTGTCTGCTTTGTAGAGGACAGGGTGATTCTCCCGACTGTCAGCGGCGGCGTCAAACGCAGACAACTCGAATTTGGAACAGTAACGGTGAAGGGCTTCGCGTGAAAGTCGTCTATTTTCCGCATATGTCTCTGACTGTTTGTGTGTCCGTGTCTGTTTTGTCAGTTTATTCACTCCAAAAATACATTCCTGCTCCATTTTTTTTTTCTCCCCCACCCTCACACATCTGCCACATTTTTCAGATTAATATTCAAGCTACACCGTCGTCTGCCTGACACCATTACTCAGCCGACATCTGCGTACGGCGGCTATGGCGCTACAAGGCCGAACAGAGCTGCCCAAAGCGGACCAATTATTTCCAGAAGTATCTCCCAAACGCGATTCATCAGACGGGATACAGAGTCGAAAAGATGAAGATTACCTCTGACTTGATGTGATAAATATTTTTGAATTGTCCCTGTCGAGTCCCACTCGGCCTCTTTTTCTTTTTTGGTGGGAGATCGACTTGCTTGATTCTCAAATCATCTGGAGGTGAAAATGCGATTTAAGTAGATAATCAGTCAGATTGACACTCAGAAATGAAAATAGCAGCTCTTGTTACAGCGATGCCGTCTCCTCAACGGACAAACACTTGACTTTGTTTACTGAGAAACCAGGTTAGTGGGGGAAATCTGATTTGCGTCAAATCAGAATAATTCTTGCTCTGCAGAAACCATGGTTACTTGTGTTTACGAGATAGCACTCGGCAATCAGATGTGCTCCACTTCGATGCCTCTTTCCATATATTTGAGGCTGGCTGGAGAAGATGCTCTTTGCTGATGTTCTTCTTAAATTTTTGGACTTTAATGAGCACGTCTATTTATAACTCTGACAGTTTTTGCTGACAATGTTATATGCTGTCGAATTAACACTTTCCTGATTGTGTCATCTAGAATTTCCCATTTTAAGCTTTGCAAAAGTCAAATTCTTCCATCTGTTGCATGTGATTGTACCTGATGCACGTGTGTTGTGTTTTACAGGAGCTAAAATAAAAAAAAAAAACAAAGTTGTGCCAAATATTTTAGAAAATTCTAAGTTTATCTGCATTTGCTGTTTTTTTTTCTCTTACAGTTTTTGCTGACAATGTTAAATGCAATCGAATTAACAGTTTTCTGACAGTAACATCCAGAATTTCCCATTTTCAGCTTTGCAAAAGTCAAATTCTTCCATCTGTTGCATGTGATTGTACCTGATACACTTGTATCGTGTTTTACAGGAGCTAAAACAATAGTTAAAAAAAAAAAAAAAAACTGCAAAAAAGCAGTTAAACTTAGAAAATTCTAAGATTATTAGCATTTGCTGTTTTTTTTTAATGTAAATTCATCTATGATCCTATTTCGACTACCTTCAGGTTCTGGACATGTAAACTTGGGATCTATTAAAATGTGACTCATAATAAAAACACCAATAAATTGTAGCCACAGCTGTTCATAATGTGTTTTCTGTGGTTTTACACCGTGCTCATTATTTAATTTCATCCTGTATATAGAGTTCATTTCTTTTTGCTTGTTTTTATATATATATTTCCTTTATATTGTATATCGTGTTTTACAAAGTTTTTTACAAAGTTTTTATTGTTCTCAAGTTCTTATATTTTTGCATTGAAAGGACTGCACCTTCGTTTCGTTGTACTTGTTACAATGACAATAAAACAAATCTGAATCTGTTTTGACTTTGTAATGATAAAACTGTTTGAGAGACGTTTACATGCTGATGTATCTGTTGGATTGTCTGTAAATTAAGCAGTTGCCCCTCGTCAATACGACAACCTGCTGCCTTTTATAAAGCTGCCGTTCAGTTGAGTTACCGTGACAACCATCGACAGTCACCTGTTAACTTGTCGCTTAAAGGAGGCAGGAGGCACCATGAATGGACGGATCAGCATCAAAAGTCATTAACAATTAGGCCGTACGCCGCTGACTCTAAAATAACTTTAAAACGCCAAACATGAGACAAATTGAGCTTCTCCAGTGTGAAGATTTGCTGCCTGTTGTTGTCTTACAGGATCCAGATGTTCAGGTTTTTAAATGTTGGTCCAACAACAACAATGAAAAAACCACATAAAGATGTGGCCTTTGTCTGTTTTTACTATGTTCTGCTATTTTACAGTTTAAAAAAATGAAGAAAGTAATTGGATGGTTAATAAACAATGACACAAAAGACATTAATTGCAGCTCAAATTAAAGGAACACAAAATAAAATAAAAAAAATCTCCAAATTTTATTTTGTTTTGAAAAATTTTGCCACTGATTGTACTGTTTCCAAATGATTTCTTTATTTCTAATTTTCTTTTCTTTTCTTTTCTTTTCTTTTCTTTTCTTTTAAACTTACTGTGTTTTGTCTGATTTGTCAAAATGTACCCTTTGGCAATGGGAACACCTTATTCAGACTATTAAGCTACCATTTTTCTTTTCTCTTCATGCTAATACCAGTTTTTGTTAAACTATTGTGGACTCAACGATGCACAGCTCTACCCGTTTACTACCATTTTATTGCACATAAATGTCCTAACTTTGAATTTTCACAACAAGTAACATAAAAGCAGAAGCGCGCCGCATTCATCCATCGTGAACATCAGATATATTTGGCAGAAACATTAGTTAATATTAGACGATTCATAGTTTGACAAATGTCTTCTCAGACATTCAATTTCACTTCTGAACAGACAGGGACGTCATTAATCTCTGCACTATTACAGTCACTCAGCAAAAAAAAAAAGTCCACATTTCAACATGAATATTGAGTGCTATCATCTTGTCTTTGTAGCATCAGTACAAACAGCCACACACTGGGTAAATGTCAGCTATAGCACAAATCCACTGGCATCCAGATTTTTAGAAGCTTTCTGGAGCGTTTATATTAAGATGAGATTTTTTATTTTTTTTTAATCATCTAAGAAACACTAAGGCAAAAAAAACCAATGCGACTGGAAACGACTTTGACAAATGCATCATGTTTGCTGGCTGCACCTCTTTATCCTTTGAGCCGTGGGTGTCTGGGCCTGTTAACTCTGTGCCCAGTGTGTTGGCTGCCACTCGGTGCACAGCAGCTGCTTCATAAAGCTACATGTGGCTGTGGGATTGGTGTCCCAGCTCAAAGGTTCTATCAAAGAGGGTCAGCTGATGTGAAACATCTACAAACACGCTGCCTATCAAAAGTTTTTGACCCCCTTTGAAATGTTCCCCTTTCGTTGCTTTTCAACGTTGAATGATGGTCAGTTTAATTTGGCTCGTTTGATGAGAGTTTGCCCAAAAAAAAAAAAGCCTTTCATGTCAAAATGAAACGGATTTCTACAAGGTAATGTCAATTAAGTGATATTAAAGGTGAAATAAGGGACTACATAGGGGATTACCCCCCTTTAAAGTGGCTCACGTGGTTCAGCCAACTGGTACTACAGTCAGTGAAATAGAGATGTTCTGAGTGCAGTGAATGTGTCTCATCTGGAAGGTCCAGCCACTGGTGGATCAGTACTCCTGGTTCTATCTACACCACCACTAGGACAAGAGGACAGTCTAAGCAACTCTTTGAAGAGGTTATTGAAAAGCACATAAGACATAAGAACATATCCAAGTCTGAATATCTCTTGAAGAACAGTTAAATCAGTCATTAAAACTGCTCATAAAATGGCACATGAGTAAATCTGCATAGAGGCCACTAAGACATCTATGACTAACAGGAGAACAACTTCCCAGACCAACCATATGCAAAATCCAGTTCTCTCCTCGCTGTACATTTGGTAGGAGACCATTTGAGAGCACAGCCAAGCCCAAACTTTCCTATAAATGAAACATCTGCACCAGGCACAGCAACACAGCAGTTGGATGTTTACAACGAAATAGCAATTTAATGCCCTTTTGGAGACAGCAGGACGTCTCCTACCTTCCACGAGAACTGATAATGGTCTCGGAGTGGCATTTCTGACCTACTGGCTGCCTTTTCCTCCTCACCCCTTTCTACAGAAGACTGAACTAGACGGTTTAAAACCTAAAATAAGGAACTCTAACATCTCCAGAAATTGGTCGCCCCAAAATCTTTACAATCCCAAACAGTCATCCATCAGGACCAGTGGTGAAGAAAACACCTCAGAATGTGAGTGTTTGAGAAGAACACACAGTAGCCTCTTTTCTCTCTGTGACAGACACTAAAGACACAGAGTGAGACTTTATGTTAAGCGTATACTTTTCTAAAGCCTAATCGTCCTTTATAATCAATGTATATGTTTGTGTTCTTAGTCATACTAAACGTTTGCTGTCATGTATAATGAACTTTAACCATTTCTAAGCATGTTTAAACCATTTGTTACTTCAGGAACCCGATGTGATGAACGTACATGTGTATGTTTAAGTAATTCAAAGTCAGTTCTAAAGGCATTTAACCTCTCATGGACAGTGTATCTTAAGACCACCTCTGAAAGCAAAATTTTAGTGACCAGACTTTTATTTATTTTTTTCTTCTATTTTGAATTATTGGGGGTTTTCTCTTCTGTAAATATTTGCTTTTGGTAACCAGGTTTTGTCATTGTATTCTACATTAACTGTTGTAAAAAAACAAAAGGTCATGTTAAATCTCAAGCAAAGTTTCCCAGAATACATGAGGAATATTCTGAGGTCAACTGGAAGAAGGCTATGTGGTCTAATGAGACCAAAATTAGCTTTATGGCCACCAGATTAGATGCTATGTTTGGTGAGCACCAAACACTGGACAACTGGTGATGATGTTGTTTGTGAAGCATGGCGGTGGCAGCATCATGATGTGTGATGCTTCTCGGCAGCAGGACCTGCAGGACTTCCTAGAAATCCCAGAAGACAGCCTGATGTAGTCCACAAGAGAACTGCGACTTAAGAGAAGATTTGTTTTCCAGCAAGACAAAGACCCAAAGCATACAATTTAACAGTTTATATTTTTAATTAAGTGAAATTACTTTGTGGAAGTTTGTTTTCACATTAAAACGGTTTTGTTGAGTCTTGTCAACGAAGCCAAACTTAATCAACAATGACTCAAACGCAAGGAGCAATAAAAGCAAAAAAACTAACTGTGTTGAAGTTTAAAACCAAAGTTCTTTATCCTTAGCATAGCCTCAGGAGAAAATTGTATTCATTTAAAAAATGAAAGGTAATCTAAGTTATCCAACGGCTGCCCTTCAGTCATTCAGAACATAGAAAAAGCAAATCTGAGTTTCTAACTCATTTTCTAAAAAGAGAAATAGATGTGATAGCAAGCAACCTCTGGTTTAATGCAGAAAGTTTATAAGTGGAAACAACCACCTCTGTTCTGCAGAAAAACTAATTCTGTTTAAAAAGTCACCAGAAGTTACCAGACAGTGTTGGAGGAATTTGCATTGGAATAGTTTGTCATGAACTGGATTTTGCTTTGAAAACACTTTGACCATCAGATCTTTTTGGACAGAACAACTTAGTGTAATGAATTCATACAATGTCAACAGCAGCAGTAGTCCTTAAATAGTTTAGTTGGATAATATAACTACGGTGCTATGGCATTGAGATCGCATTTGCTAGATTTATATAGATAAAGCCCTAAATTAAAGTATAGGTGGATAAGGATCCGGGTTATTGTCTGACTCTTTGTCATGTTCCTCTAACCGTTCTTAGGCAGTTTGGGTGGTGTGGCAGGAGGCGTCCTGCTGGGAGGACTGGAGGCAGCTGGTGTTGAGGAGTGTTGCCATGAGGGGGTGGAAGTGCTCGTCAAAGTAACATCCAGGATCTAACTTCTTCCACAAGAACTCTGTGTTGTAACGAGATGATCCAGATTTTAACCTTCACCTGTTTGTGGTTTTAAGGCCTACTGGTGTGTCAACAATACTGACTGTTTTACCTGTGGTCTCAGCTGTTGTCTTCATCGTTTTGGGTGTGGTATCTGCTGTTTCAACTCATGTGTGTGAGATGTTTAGGTCTGCAGGAGATTCTCTGTTTAGAGAAGTGTAGAAGTGCCGGAGATCCTGTGTTTAAAGAACCGTGCTTCTCTGTTTAGAGAATTGTCTCCTTCTATGGTTATGAACCATATGTTCTGTCTTAGCTTTACGTAAAACACCCCTATATAAGCCTGTAGTTAAGTTTATTCGGGTGGGTGATTCTTTTTGGCTTTGAATCATCTCACAGACGTCTGAGATGTTGTACTTGTATGAATAAACTTTTTATATTTCAACAAGACGGTGTCTGTGGAGAATTTCTTTGTCATCTTCACATCATCGCTACACAATAAACAACAAGGGGATGACATGTACACTGAGATGAAGCAGGAACCTCCCAGCGTGTTCTGGCGACTCTTCGTTTGAGACTTTAATGAGTTGTCATTACAAATATTGGGCGTATCATACCCGCTGCAATTATGTGCTTGGATGTAATGCTTACAGTGTTCACCATCTTAATTGTGCGTGTTAGCATGCTAGCGTCGGCTAATTGGCACTAAACACAAACATCAGCCGAGGCTAATAGCACTGTCATCATTCATTATTTATAATTTACTGTTATTTTTGAATCGCTTTGGTGGTAAACCCATGCGTTGGATAAATTTTGACCTGACGATGGCGCAAGATGAAAGGTTAACAGATCAGAAGAAAGCTGTACCACCTAATCCTGAGGGGACCATGAATGCCGGAGCTATATTTCATTGCAGTCTGTCCACCAATTGTGAGGAGCTTTCACTCAGACTCCCAAATGTCACTCTTTGTGCCAGTTCATCCTGTATAAACTTTCCTTTTTTTTCTCCTCCCTTTATAAGTGAAAACTGTCTAATGCCAGCGCTACATGAAAAGTCACGGCATCAACACAGTCAGTAGTCTTCACCTTCTGGGCATCATAAAGGTCTGCACAAAGGTTTATGGCAGTCCATCTAATAGTTGATGAAATATTTCAGTCTGCACAAAAAAAAACTGCCGAACTGACTCACAGACAGTCAGACATTTCCATCCCCTGAGTCACGCTGCTTGTTTGAACTTCTAAGAACACCTGTGTACTCACAGATCTTGCTGTCTAGGGCAACGACATCCATTTTTTTTTTCCCCCACTGACATTCGCACAGTTTCCGAATTACATTATCATCGTTTTATATTCTTATCTGAAAGGAAATCCAAGCATCGTAGAGTCATGTTCGACGTTTATAGCCCGCAACTTCTGTGCAAACGGCGCAAGTGTTTCGAGGTAGATATCTGCATCTTAATTGGAAAATTACTTCACTGTTTGCTTTTGTAACAGCCACATTTTCTCGTAGGGAATTAACTGAATCATTAAATTAATATTCATAAATTCACTGAAGATAGTCATTACAGAAAGAATGAGGGGGAAAAAAAACACTGAAATAATGGTGTGTAGAGCGAGATAGAAGGAGACAGTGACAGAAATGAGAGGGCAGAGAAAGTAAAACTGATTCTTTGGTCTCCCACAATCCCATTCTGTCTGGCGAAGCTGTATAAAAATAGACTTGAAGAGTAAATACAGACAGATTTTGCAATTTTCTTTCCACCAGCACGATATTGCCACAACAGCTTTTTATTACTTTTTAATGCCTTTACCTCTGTTTGAAGAGATAACTTGTTAGATTCTATGTCTGACAAAGGACGCAAAAAAGAAAACACATTTAATCTCCATGAAATGTTGGTCAATAGGTCTGAGGATTTGAATTAATTGGGTTAAACGGGAAAGGCTGACGAATGTATCCAATGACATAACAGACGAGATGTTTGCTACAAATACAGAATACAGTCGTGATTCGATAATCCGACACTAAATGTAAAACCTTCTTTTATGTCGGATAGCAAGGCTGTCGGATTGTCAAGACGGAGGTCGAGATACAAGGAGGGCTTGATGCTTGAAGGCTCATTTGTTGTTAATATTTATTGTCTATAGTTAGTGTATTGTTAGAACATTATGCATCGCTGGATTTCACGCCTAACTGACCGGTGCGATTGTGCACGGACCCGTCAGTTGACATTAAAGGTAAATACGTTCAGACAGCAGGCTGAAGTGACCCAAATTTTTTAATTTATTTTTTCTCCTATGCGACCGGTATCTGATCTTTTCATGACATTCTGAACAACACAGATCCAATAATGATGAATATCCAATATTCGGTGTGGTTGGGGAGGACTCTTCCACCCTGGGGAAGCTCTCCGACGGGGTGGAAGTGGTCGGACCACACAGGCAGTACTTGGCTGCTGATGCCAGTTTAGTTCGCGGTTACAGTTCTGTTTCTACCATCGGTGGTGGGGGAGTGGCAGATATGCTTCACCCTTACCATCCATGTTTACTTCTGTAAACACTGAGCATGCTCAATGCGTGACGTCGTCGTGTCCTCTTCTGCGCATGCGGGACACTTTTGGGTCGTATGAAGTTCACACAGCAGATCACATACAAGTCGCATTTAATTGGAAATGTGAACAAACTCGCAAAAAAATCTGATTTCACAAAAAAATCCGAATTGAGCATCAAGTCCTGCAGTCTGAACGTAGCCAATCTGTGGGATTGTTAAATCAGATAATACGCTGTTATCCTAATTTGTGACATCAAATGTCATGTAGGAGTCAGAATCCAAGGCTGTCGGTATGTTAAGGCTGTTTTTAATGGGTTCCGTTTTTCCTAAAAAACTGTTGGATAGCAAGGTTTTGGGATTGTTAAGGGTCGAATTATCAAGTAACGACTGTATTGAAATGCTGAGAAACTGAATAAATCATGAGACATTTCTACATGTTAACACTGATAAATATAGCTGTTTAGTAAAAAGCACACTCAATGCATCACTTTAGTGTCAGAGTTATAGTACTTTCTAAAGAAGTTTAGTGTTAGAGTAGCCTTGCCTATAGGCCAATCTTTACTGTTGCTGCTGTAAAAGCAAAATTTACTGAAAGACAGCAACTTAGCATGTATCTGGATGAGCGTAGTGCTTTGAAATGCATATGGCCTGAAGGCTGAAATAACCAAAACACATAAAGACCGGAGCCTTGGCCCCAGTCTGTCCTTAACTCCGGTTTAAAGGAGAAGGAAAACTCACCCAGACAGCCTTTTATAACAGACTGACTGGTACTTCACATCACAGACAGCTCGGCCTTTGTGCTCGGGGAGGCTGAAAGTCTTCGGTCGCTCTGGCTGGTCGTGGAGGTGCAGCAAAGTGCAAAAGGGCTGGATGAGGTGAAACAGTTGTCGCCAATCACAGCGAGACGGGGCGACTCGTGGCGCGTCCCTCGAGCTTCTAGCGGCTCATCAGACCTAAATTAGCGGCTTGCACGGGAGCAAATAATTATATGATGGTGCAGCGACGGCACGGTTCCCAAATCGAAAGCTTGAACTGTATTAATGTAAGACAGTGCAGGCTACACTGGACCCATAACTCACTGGGGTGTTGCCAGGTTTAGCAGCCCTTTGGAGCACCATAATGATGGAGTAAACAGAGGCCTGCTGGAGGATAATCTGCTGTTATTTACATACAGACGATGCTCTGAACTCCAGCTTTTTCCATTCATGCCTACGTCTAAATGGTGCAGCTGAATCAAAGGTGAGGGAAGTGTCGCCAATGTGCCAACACTACCCGCCGTGGCAGCGTTATTACAACTGCAGGGTGTCATGCTATAGAACACGCAGTGCATGAACAATGGCATCGGATCCATTTCTCATTAAATAAAACCAGATGGGGAGAAAATGAAGAGTCAGTGCTGCAGCAGCTGGAAATCAAAACAAAAGCTCCAGGTGGTCAGTAAAAAAAAAAAAGAGAAGAACTTAAAAAAATGATGAGCAAAGGACATTTTAAGATTTTTTTTTTATTGTTCTCAATTGATCGTTTACTATGCAATCAAAGTCTCTGCGTTACTTGGGGGAAATGACTCGGAGCCAAAAACTGTCAGAGCCAATGTAGGAAGAATCATTTTCTTCAGGAAGCCGTCTTGTTGTTTTGGATGTTGCAGAGCGGCACAGTGTGAATACACAGGACGAACATAATGAATTTTTTAAACATTTAATTGAAGCATTTAATGTGGCCTCCTCTGTCTGGCATTGTAATTGGCCACAACGTACTGCGGCAGCATAATGCATTTCAGGGATAAAACATAAAAATTCTCGTGAGGCGGCACCGGCAGAAGAAAAGAAAGTTGGAAAGGAGGTCATGTTGCGTGGAAACTAATGAGCCCCGGTAATCCCACATCTTCCGCGGTACGTACAGAGGGTCGAGTGAGCTGACCCATCCTATGTGTTGAAGGCGTGTGTGGTGATTCTGCAGCAGCCGGGGATCATTTGATTTAAACTCGGTAGACGGTTATGTGTAATGGTGCCGCGCTCTGGTGCGGCACTTCTCGAATCGCAGGCCGGAGATTTGTCAACACATGTGTGCCGCTGCCTTCCGATGGCTGCGGGGATTTAATGAACTAAAGGAGAAGCTTTTCATACGGAATAAAGCAGCTGTGAACAACAGATAGGATTGCCACCCACTTTTCACTGCCTTATTTGAATGAACCTCCCACGTCTGTGTTCCTCTCCTTCCGCTTGCCGCTCGCTCCGTGCTTGGCACCTAAATACCATACAGACAGGTGAAGCTAAGGTCGTGGAAGAAACCAATAGCATTAAATCGATCAATAACTTCCAGGCTTCTGTCTCACCATCTCAGCTATCTGTCTTGAGGCTTCAACACGAGTTGGTGCTACACACAGCTCTGCAGACTTATTGTAGCTGCCTGCAGAAATGTAGGATGCTCTTGTTCATGTTTGTACCGTTGTTGGTTCTCTTGCCTCTACCCAGGAAAATACAGAATTTACGTAAGAGAGCCTTAAACGCATGCATTGCTCCTTTACTCCTTCAAACTAACTTTTTAACCAAATCAGCATTCAACCTATGTATAGCCTCATCGCCAAGGGGAGACGACATGTTGGTTTGTTGGATGACTGCATTTAAGTGCGTCTCCTTAGCCTCTGCATTGATTGAATACCCATAATCCTTTGCTCTGTGTAAGCGAAGAAGACACCGAATCCACCTTCGGCTGGCTATCTCTGACACACACACACACACACACACACACACCGAGGAAACACATGTATGAGTATAAATGCAAACAATCAACAATCATTTACACAAAGCTTCAGGATAATTTTGGGTAGATTCGCCTCTTATGTTTCACGCAACACTATCACGTCTGTTAAAATCAACAGGTTCGGCGGTATGTAACCAGCTGAAAGGGGCGACTAATGGTTATTCTGATTAAGCTGCTGATTATTTTCTGTTTTTGTGCACAAGATGGAAAAAAAAAGGGAAGAAAATGTTATTTCCACTTCAAGGTAATGTCTTAAAATATCTTGTTTCAAACCTCCAACTGATATAAATGGTAAAAAAACAAAAGAAGAAACAAAAGTAGCAAATCTGCACAACTTAGACTGAAGCAATCAGTTATCGAAGCAGCTGCAGATTTATTTCATCCACATAAGCTTCTAATCAGGTATTCACCTCCAGTGGAGATTTTAAACTCGACGCAAATAGTCTCCGAGTGTGAGAAAGAAGCGGGTCAGTCGGGGTAATGGCTTTACCAAACACAAGAACCGACTGAGCGTGAGAAGCGCAGCAAAGTGAGGCAGATTGTTACAGTATGTTAATAAAAGAACGTGAACGGCGACTAATATTAATGATGGATCTCCGCCGTCTGTCTCCTTTATTTTGACCAGATGGTCACGCAAGCTGCCTCTACGCACACACACACAAAAAAATAATAATTCTCATATATGCAACAGTCGTGCTTATTAGATATCCTTCAAGAAACTGCGGTCCTTTTTGACAAGCTAACTGCTTCTTCTTATGCACCAGAGACGCACGCTTTAGAAATAGCTTCTTCATTAACCGGCCGGCTGCAGGGGAAGAAGTAGAAACTTACAGTATAATGTGTGGGTGCACAACAACCTGTTGGCGAGAAGAGCAGAGGATTTTTTTTATTTCTAAGCATAGCAGGGAAAAAATATATACCTCTGAATACAAGACCAAACCAGGCAGAGAGAAAGAGGCATTTTAAGCATATTTGAAGAGACAGAAATAGAGAGGGAGAAAACAGATGGAAAGAAATAGAGAAATATTGGGATTCTGCCGGCTCCCCGCGTTATGTCTGGTATTCGGCGAGAGAAAGAGCCTCTGCAGCACAGGGCATAAAACTTTCATAGCTCTGTCGGGATGCTGTGTTTCTCCTGGATTATTTATCAAATAGTGAGAAGTTGTTTATCACGCAGCTAATACTGCTCTGCTCAGGTAGCCGCCTGGCAACTTCACATAGATTGGGCTTCAGAATAAATATTAATCTTTTTTTTTTTTCTCCACCAACATGAAGGGAGAAAAAATGGATGTGCCACATTAATTTGACTTAAACGTAGAATAAGTTGGATGCTCCGCCAGTGAGAGCTCTTCCTCTGATGTCCGTCTGGAAACACATATGTGGCATAAATGATTAAATGCGGATATTATTAAGGACGGATACGGCGCGGTGTTGGGATTCATCCGAGCAGAAATACAACAGAATTGGTACAAAAATAACTAAAATGCCAAGCAAAATAGCAACACGCCTGCCAAAAACAGCATCCAATCCCTCAGATACGAGAGACCTTCTGTTATCAAAAGCGCTATCTGCTGAGGTAATCATAGGTCATTGCTAATTGACCCTATTGAGCTCTGGGGGCATTGTTTTGGCTTCATAACAGAGTCATTATCTCATCCTAATTAATCCCATTACAAACCATGCACAGGTCACTGATGACTGTATGATGTGGAGAGGGCGAAGTATCAGAGGCCCCTGCAGTACTGACCTGCCAGGAGCCACTTTGTTGTTCGGCTCGCCTTACGCCACAAGAATAATAATAAGACATCATCAGTTAACTAAAAATATAATTGATCTCAGTTTGGACACATGACTGGCTTTTTTTCCCCCCACAGTTTATGGGCTCGATAAGAAATCGACTAGCGGTTAAACTGTGTCCTGCATTCAAAGTCCGCAGGCAGGAAGCACAGCAGACCGGTCCTATTCCAGATAACATTTAAACACATTAATAATGACTGCTCTTTCACTTAAAGGGACCCTGTGGAGTTCCCCAGTAACCAAAGTCTGTTTATGTTCAAGCTACTCACCACGTGGATCATGAGGTGTTTCAGATGTGACGATTGCACCTCTAGTCCGCTTGTGTTTAGCCAAGATGGTGAGATTGTGTGTTGTGCTATTGCATGCATTTAACAGGAATACATTCATTAAAGCTCCAAAGTGCTACTAGTGGTCAAAACTCAGCAGGGTGCCTTTAATATGATTGAACCCAATTCAGGACTTTCATGTTACCGTATGGAGAAGGTCTTTCAGGAGTCCACTGGACCCCCAAGAAAGAATACGTGCAAAATATTTGTTGGTAAGTTATTATTATTGTTATTGTTATTATTCCTAATATGGCATTGTGCTGCTCCTGTACTGTGTTATTGTGTAATATATATATATGTAATTTTAAAATATATATCAGACACACCTCTATAATTTATATACTCAGCTATATTTACCGATAACTTCATTGATTGTTATCATATTATATAGCATGTTATGATTATTGTTATTATTATTATTACACCGTGCTGCTGTTCTTCCTAACAGTTTGTTTCCTTTGTGTCCTTGTCTACTGCTTCTTTCTCTTTATTGATGTGTGCTATCGTCTTTGTCGGTGTTGTGCTGTTTCTAGAACAACAGTTTCCCTGAGGTACCCTACCAAAGGGATCAATAAAGTTCTGTCTGAATCTGAATCTGAATCTGGTATTCTCTGGTAGACTTTTGTACTATGTTAAATAAATTCTCTGATACGTTGATGTATTTTTGATTCCAAATGAATGACAAATGTCTCTCTTTTTATATTAAAAAAAAATCTTCATGAGGCATCTTCAAAAATAATTAAAAAAAACAATACCCGTCACTAAACCAAATGGCCTGTGGTCCAAAAGACCCCAACAATCCTGAATAGGGTTAATTAAAGAAAATGTTCACCACACAAATACTTTATTCTAACAAGCAAGAGAACTGTACAGCTTATTGGCCTGTTCTACAACTGCACATATTAAAAAAAATAATTTAAATTTACACTGAAGGTGCCACAAGAAATGCACTTTGATTACTTTTTGTGGCACAAAAATACGTCAAAATGAACAATTCGGCTACAAGCACGTGTAGCAGCACAACCTCCAGTGATGCCCAGTTTGTAGGTGCATGCCACCACTTACCTTACTACTGTACATACAGCAGGGTTTCTAAAAATATGTCTAAAATGTTTCTTTGTACCGAAAGTAAATCAATAAAATCATATAAATTCCAGTCTCTGCGTCTGGCTGTTCACCCGGCTCTCACAGTGGAGGAGACAGCGGTTGACATTTTGGAAAATTCACCCGCAACATCTCTGACAATACGGCAGGAGCTGGACTGCTGTATTGTGTATTCAGATTCAAGTGGCTGACGTCACGGCCGGGGGTTTAAATAGGGGATTTGTGAGGAGGGGGGAGCCCTTGTGCAACGAGGTCAGGGTCACACAGACTAAACTGCAGTCAGCAGAAATAGGGGCTATTTCTAGAAAGTAATTCCAGTGAAAAAGTACACATTGTGTGTGGAGGATGTGTTTTGTCCAGAGCAACAACGGCTCGTCTTCATAAAAGAGATGCTGCAGGTGAAATTTTTCCCGAATGTCACCTGAACCGTCAGAGCCTCAGATTGAATTAAATCATCCAAACAGCCTGATGCAGAGATTCTCAGTTTACATGATTTCATTTCTTTACTCTCTGTACAGTTTGGTAGTTTGGCTGAAGGAACATTTTAAATGAATTTGAAGAAACTCAGAATGCATTATGAAGTCCCAACGGACAATAATACAACACCCCAAATATCCAGGCTCATACCAGAGCGTCTACATTAACTAATCGGCTGAGGAACTGTCTTATTCATTACTGGGCTGACTGTTGCCTTGTTTAATTACTAAAGTGATCAGATAACACTGTGCTTACCTCTCCTGCACATATTATTACATTCAGGCAGCAAAACTCCTTTGTAAATAGCCCATAACATGTAATCACAGGGTAATTTCAGAATTTCAGATTATTTCTATCAATTTATTTTGTGTGTAAAACAAGAAAAATTAAACACCTGTCTCAGTTTCCCAGAGTCAAAAGCCAATTAGATCTTCACTTCACTATTGGATGAGGAGAAGCAGCTGCTCATCACATTAAAAAAAGACAAATCCTCCGATATTAGCTTCCAGTTAATCACCAACCAGTTGCTGATTATTTTTATTTATCAATTGCTTTATTGGTTAATAAGTAAATTAATCATTTTGGCTCTATTTTAGAAATAACACCACGGTTAATCAATTCAGTCTTTCCTCCCTGAAAACACAACTTCCTGCCAACGTTTGGTTAGTTTCAGATTTTTGTCCTCAAACTTTCTCATTGGTTTTCAGTGAGCGGGCTCCCATTGGTAAGTGGCAGTGCAATCACAATTCAGCCCCTTTTTATACGAAATGAGTTTTCTTCTTACATTGTCAGCACCTTCAATCAAATGTAATCAAATCACGGCCACATGGTCTGAGGAAACTAACTTAAGTGAGCTTTGATTGCACAATTAGATGTGAGTAGAAACTTTGTCGTCAAGCGCTCTGGATTTCAAACCAAAATGGCTTTTATGGTTTTTGAGAGGAACATCAGGCCTCGGCTAACACAGAACGCACTTTTCAGGGTCATCGTCTGCATTTAGGCCCCACGTTTGAGGAAAACACTTTTTATCTTCTCTCCCCACACACAAAGTTTGGATATTTATACGCCAGTTAATCAGATCAAGAAGCATCTACTGTGGGTGGACCGCCAAATAGTTTAATAAGTAGCAAAGAATGCATAATTTAGCAGGGAAGCACTTATGCAGCTTTACCGATATGAAATAACATTGTTTAACACAGGTACTCTCACAGCGGAGGGCCTTTTGCTTCATGAAAAATTCAACACGTTTTTTAAGCTGCAGTGTTTCTTATTGTAATGCCAGTGATGAAGTGCGTTTTTTCTTTTCATCGTTGTTTAAGGCTGTTGGTTTGGGTTTCCCCTTCGTCTCAAAAGTACAAATAAAAATTCTTTCCTCCTACCATAACTGCGCTTTTCCATCATCACACTGTGTTTAGTTTCATTCAGGAAACATTGACTGTGTGTTTTTTTTTCTTTCCCTACTCATGAGGTTCAGCCGTGTGGTCGGTCGGTTCACCGCATCCTGGCTCCACCGAGGGTCTGTCAGTCAACTGGCTCCACACGGATGGAAAAAAAAATAAAAATCTCAGCAATCTTTTGGATGGCTTGCTGTGAAATTTTGTGCTGATAAACATGGCACCTGGGGGATGAAGCCTCATAACTTTGATCCTCTGACTTTTCCTCTAGTGCCAATATCAGATTTATATTTTCGGGTGAGTGTGAAATGCCAACTATTTGGCAGATTGAGGGGACGTTTGCGAAAAATATTACATTTAAGTCCCTCGAGGATGTGCACTAATTAGTTTTGTGGCAATCCAAACTTTCCATATAGATAGATGAATAGCTCACAGTAGATGTAGCGCCATCATCAGGTCAAAGTTTGATTCATTCAGTGCTTTATTTTACGATCAGATACCTGCAAGCTGGGATTTTTCTTAGAAATGAACAAAAGACAAAAGCCCACCACTGGGGTGGGCAATCAGGAACCCAGGGTAGCAGCAGAGTCTTAGATTACGCTGTGCTAAGCAGGAAATAATGCTGACTACAGACTCTCTGATGGGTATCAAAGAAATCAGGTTGGGGTTTTTCCACTGTTGGAGGGAGTTGGACAAAGTTCGCAACTGTATAAGGATATGTAAGGCATTGTTAGCCAGCCAAGTCTCCAGATTTTGCTCATGTTTGTTTGTGCAACCTGTGCTTCTAATAAACGTTGTTCACATCAGACTCTGATGACTGTTTGGAGATTTTTTTCCTTCTCAAAGAACTTTTTTTTAGGGACCTGAAGTACTTAGCTAAGGATCATTATTTCAGTTATATGTCTTGATGACGCTGCCTGATCATCGCTGGCCAGAACAAGCCGAGTCACAACCATAGACTGTATAAAAGATGGACATAGCAACCGGCCCTGAAACATGAAGCCAACCCGGAAGTGTCAAAAACCTGCAATATCACTACGTCCGCTAGTTGCTGGCTCCAAAAAGCCCTGGCTCAGGATTTTTTTCTTATTAGTTTTCATAGTCAAATCCAGAGATCAGGTGGCCAATCTGAAAATCAATACTGAATTTTTAAAAAATTTTGCGGGGCAAGGGGCGTGGCTGGCTTGATTGACAGTCGGCAGCGACCATACAGACGAAGCGAGCAGAAGGCGGTAAATGTGGGCGGGCAGAGAGGGCCCGCCTCTCAATCCGTCTGACCAATCGCTGCTCCTATGGCTCCGCCCCCCTCCGACGATTTTTGTGTCACTGGCTCCAAAAATCCAAGATGTCAACCAGGAAGTAGCAAAACCCTGGCTTCATTTTCTCAGTGCAGAAACCAACGGGTGATGTCACGGTAGCTACGTCCATCTTTTACACAGTCTGTGCTCACGACACTACTGGGATTCACAGCAGCCTCAACTTCCTTTTGTATTTAGTGTTTCTTTCGTATGTTTAATATCCAAGACGGTGGACATTATACTGCCCTGTTGTCTATATGAGCCATGCGAGCAGGCTAAGGTTAGTAATTAGCATAAATCACTGCCTCGCAAAACCTGCTAGCGTGACTCTCAGCCATTCATCATGGCTTTTACTGCGTGAACACTAGCAAACATTATCGCCATTTTCTCTTAAGTGTTTAGCTGAAGAAACTGCAGACAGTCCTGTGTTTGGCCACTTGACAAGAATAGAAGAAGGACAGAAGAAGAAATATTGTTCATACAGCACACCAAATGAGTAACTCACTTTCCATTTCCAGCGTACTGGCAGCATGTGAATGTCCGACCTCGGTTAGACATTGTGTAGACGAAAACCACGGACTTCTTCTAAATGCTGCTTTCTTTTGAAGCTCTGATTTGTTCTCATCTGGTCATCATTTTTCACAAGATGTCTTCTAAGTAGAACATAAACACACAATATAACACCAATAATGTATGGAGGCGGTGCACAAACAGTTCTGATGAAAATGGTTCAGGTAGAAAGCACCAGAGAGACTGTATAAATATAGCTACACTCAATGTATTTACCAAGTTTGTTTACCCTCATAACCTTTCATTGGAACAGCAAGTGTGTTATTAAAAGTAATGCATGCTAAATTATTGCAATCCAAACAGCCTGAAGTCGGAACCTCTGAAACTCAGACTCTGAGTTTCTTGGCTTCTTTTTCTCCTGTTGTTAAACTCACTTAACCTTGTACATCTGCTGTTATTGAATTTTTTATTTTTTTTTATAAAGTTGCTTTAAAATGTGTACCTAAGGGGGCAGCCTACCTGCGTACAGTACTGTGCACTATAATAATTAGCCTGCACGGCAGATAAACAGAAGTGCTAATCCCAGACTAAATTTCACCGCCTTATAAATGTTGGAGGTGGTTCATTATACAAGAGTAGAACAGCAGTTTATTTAAAAATATATTCATATCAAACCTAAAAAGGTTCAGCAGTCTACAACGCTGCAGGTTTGGAGGCACATTTCTCCACAGAGATAATTGGCCACGTGTGAGATAAAATGCTTTGAGATTCGCTGAGTCCGTCTCTCTTAACCTGACTGTCGTAAGAAGAAAAAAAAAAACACTTTCACATATGAAGTGCAAGTTTGATGGAGAAGTTTGAAACTATAATGTTTCTCTGAGGAAGATATTTTCTAGCTGTCCTTCATCTGCAATCACATCTGAACCACCGAGCAAACTGTTCTTACGTCTTCAAATTGTCGATTTTATCCTCATTCAAATAAAAAAAAGAAGGCTTCTGTGTCCTTATAATGCACTGGGCTCTTTACAGCAGGCTGCAAATTATTTAGTAGAATCACAATTCTTGCTGAAGCTATGATTAAAAGCAAAGCGGTGAAGTGTCCGTGCCTCGTAGTGCACCTTGACAATGACATGAATAGATATTGTTCAATCATGTAACTGTTTATAAGTGCAGCATGTAATAAAGAGGAATTATGGTCTGTGTCGGCAAACATTGTCCTGATTCACACAGAACAAAAACCCCAAACTCCATAATACAAGAGAGCTGCTTTTTCTTCTTCTTACAAAAAAGTTTTAACTGTAATAGGAATATTGCAGGACTTCAATTTATCAGATTTTATGTTTGTACAACTGGTGTCAGAGGTGAAAAGCTTTTCTAGTCTTGGCAAATTTGTTGGACTTTTTGGAAAACATAGCCAAGAACTAGTTTGGCACATGATCAGGGAATAAACAAACTGGATAAAATGCATCATAAACGGGGAGATTTCCAAGTTTTGTCACCAGGACGGCTGTTTCCATGCTAGGCGAGGCTAGCCAGCTGTTGACTGTGGCTTCATATTTACTGCTCAGACATGAGAGAGCGATTAACTTTTCTCATCTGACTCTTGTTAAAGAAAGCAATTAAGCGGATTTCCCCAAAATGTCGAACTTCTACTTTAAAGACGCGTAGTTAAGTGAATTTATGCATCCTAATTAAAGCTCCCCTTCTTCTGCTCACCTTACGTTAAAGAGTGAATTACTACATAGTCTATAGATGGCTTTGTAGGCAACAGACGGGCCTTAAAAAATGTCTTCCAACGAGACTCTTTGCCTCGAGGGGAAGCGTGAGAGATCATTTAGAAGTATTTAGACAACATAAAAGCGTGGCCGGTGTATTTATCGCAGGTGATTTTGAGCAATGTTTGATGGAGGTTTTTTATTTATTCTGTGATTAACTGAAGGTACAAGGCTGCTCTTATGCAAAGTAGTAAATACTGGAGAGGAAATCATTAAATTCATCAAAATTTAAAGTTTTTGGGGGGCAGAGAAGACAAAGTGTTTCCCTCCGGACAATAAGGTTAAAGCCCTGCGTGCAGCTGAAGGTACGACGGCTCAGTGGACGGATAATAGGGCTGCAGAGGCAGTCTGGACAGACGGTCAGTGATCTTCCCTCGGGGAGAAAGGAAGTTATTTTACAGCAGATTGCCTCACACTGCCCATACGAGCTAATTATACAGACTATTCATGCGAGCCATGTATGGCAAAATTGTGTAATTACAAAGTCCCCCTTACTGTGATAAAGTGCTACGCGAAAAACGGATGGAGATTTCGGTTTTACATGTAATATAAGAGTCCCTTATTTAATTTTCTCCCACGCAGAGATCATTATCGACATTCCTCATTAAGAGATTTTACGTACCCATGTATTCATTTTATTTGGCCTCATGCAATGTCTAAAATTGGACTTGTCTTTAAGATGACCTCTTCAATAATCTCCTCAGAAAGTAATCTCAGTAGCCCCTCTGGGGAATTGGATTTTTTTTTTTTTCTTCTTTTTTATTTTTTTTGAAGTGAGGCTTCTGTATGCGCTACATCTGATGTGGAGGTGAAAAAGGCCATATCATAAGATGAGTCGTGACATAAAGTGGCGGCAGTGGACTGTTAGTGTTAGGCAAAAAAAAACAGGAAGTGCGTCCCTGACAGGACTCGGCTCGGCTCTCAGAACAAGGTCAGTAGTTCCTCTGAGCGCAGCCACGGAGACTTTGCAGCTCCGCTCAGCAACACGTCCGAGACTGGCAGGCACGACTGGCGGACAGGAAAGGTGGCGAGGGCAAATCAACAATCTGAACACACATATGAGGACAGACAGATCTCCCAGTTCAAGTATGCTGAAGTGTATGAACACACTCAAACTTGAGGGAAGCAATTTTAAAGTCCTTACTTCTTCCTTTTTTTTTGAAGTTTTTTTTTTTTTTCATCATTAGGGGCACAGTGAAGTGAAGTGGGTCCACCTTTAGCTAGAAAACTTGGACAAGCAGTCTCCTAACATTGCACAAAAATCCCCCAAAACACTCCAGGTGTCAAAGCAGTCGACATGGTGGGCAACGTCTACAGTGAGAATCCTTGTTTCTGCAGCAGCGAATCCTCCAAAAAGTTTCATTGTTTTCCACCTGGTGAGACTCTCTGCCTTCAGGTGTAAACAGGCAGATGGTGGATGGCGATTCCACGTGTATTAGAGGCAGCAGGTGCTCGTCTACACCCTCACCAGGTCAGCGATGTGGGTCAGTGGCTACAGTCACCGTAGTACACGGGGGGAAAAAAAAGAAGAAGAATTGGCAGCAGTAATTTCCCCCCTCGACTAAAGTGTTGCTGAAAAACAACCTGAAACTCTCACGCTGTTGATGAGCAGGAGGATGATGGCAACACCTGGTTTCCTTCCAAAAAACTTCATGTCAGTGAATCAGGAAGTAAATTTAAGCATCTGTCACTAATGAAGTATGGACGGATTGAAAATTAAGGTTTATCCTGCCATTGTTTTATTTATTCTAGAGCCCAAAGTGGCATCAAGAAATGTTTAGTCTGACCAAACCTCCCAAAATTTTAATTTACTGAGACATTAGACCCACAAAAGCAGCGAATTCTCAGAGTTGAATATCTGTGCACATCACATATTTGACATTTTTGCTTACTGTCATCAAAATAGTGGAGATATTATTTTATTTTTTTAAGTTTTGATCATCTGACTGCTGGAGGACACCTGGGATCTTTCTGCGTGGAGTTTGCATGTTCTCCCCGTGCAGCGTGGGTTCTCTCCGGGTTCTCCGGCTTCCTCCCACACAGTCCAAAAACATGCTGAGGTTAATTGGTGATTCTAAATTGTCCGTAGGTGTGAATGTGAGTGTGCTTGGTTGTCTGTCTCTAAGTGTAGCCCTGTGATAGACTGGTGACCTGTCCAGGGTGTCCCCTGCCTTCTGGGATAGACTCTAGCCCCCCATGACCCTAGTGAGGATTAAGAGGTGTATAGATGATGGATGGATGGATGACTGCTGGAGTCTTTCAGCTGTACAGGACTCTTGGCTGAGGCTGTTATTGTAATTTATCCAATAATACTGAAGTCCAAACTAATTTCTTAGGATACAATTTACCCCAAGAAATGACGGTACAGTTTAAAGTTGTATGTCTTCAGTAGAGGTCTTACTTGAGATCTTATTTTCACTTCTCAAATGTTATTCTGCCAAGTGTTTTTAACTTTAATATCATCCAGACACAAAAATGCTCTGCTTTGAATAAAAAAATCTGTCTGATGTTTTTCTCAGTAAAAAATAAAATAAAATCAAAAAGTTTAATACTGGGTTAGGAAATCTAAAATGTACTTTTTTTTATGTCATAACTTCAAGTTTCCATATCTTGTTTTCTATCAGACTCAGATTGGTTTCCAAACTGGTTGTGCTGTTGCAAATCACAGCTGCAGGGAGACGCTCAGAGTTTAGGTGAGCGGAGAAAAACTTTTCTAGATTTTCACCGAATATGCTTCAGAGTGAAACACAGAATGACCAAAACAAACTTCTGAATATTGTTCATTGTTCTGATTCCTCTTAAGTTAATCTAGCTTTGCTCTTTCTGTTAAACAATCGATCTGGACGAAATGATCCACACAAGATCCAGCGGCTCTTCTGCTGAATGTGCAGCACTCCTTTATTGGAAATCAAACTAATTGCTATCTAATGCACATATTAGGCAGCAGGTGAGTGATTAATTGTGTCTCTAATTAAACCCTGTGAAAAGAATCGCACACAAGCAGGAGTATAAGTTATTTTTAGTCCACTATTTTTTTTTTTTTTTTTTTACGTTTTATTCAAAGGCTCTTTTAAAAGCTCGGTTCGCTTGGCTGAGTGGAAGTGAAGTGACAGACTTGGCCCGGGGTTGTTTGATGAGTTGTTACCTAGAGTGGCAGTCTGTGAGATTGGAACGGGGATCTGGTAGCTTATAAATGGACATCAGCAGTAAGTTTTATGTGGAAGAGAGCCCAGCAGGTCAGAGAAACGGAGAGCGGCGAGGGATGTTTTGTTTATCAGAACGCATCGCTCTGCATTTGTTAAAATCCAAGTGGCTGGAGGGAACGCTGAAGTGTTTTAAACGTGGATGTTAAACTCATTTTCTCACTTCAAAGCAAAGTAATTTGAATATACACCAAAAAGAGACGAACATTATGATCTATTTATGTGTTTTCTTCTTTAATTGAACGCTTCGGCTATAAAACACGGAGTGAAAATAGTTTTACTTTTAGTTTCTACAATTTTTTTATTTTTCTAAGCCCAAGGTGCTTTCTTCAGATGGCTTGTTTTGTCCAGCCACCGTTACAAAACCCCCGAAGATGCTCGCTTTACCATAACATGAGATAAAGACGGCAGCAAATCCCAAGAATTTAAGAGCTGAAACGACACCATGTTTGGCATTTCTACTGAGAAAATGACCCGAAAATGTCTAAATCTCATGTTGTTCTGCTATCAAAGCTGCAGTTTATCATGGCTGCACTTCCTTTTTTCTACAGCAGCTTTAGCTTTCTGTACCATAAAACCTGGGTTTGTGCGTGCCGTGTCCTCTTGCTGGCTTATTTGTTCCATCTATAGCTATTACCAGTTTCGCTCACACATCCTGGATGGCTGGACTTGGGGCTATTTTGTTCGTCGTCACTTGGTTATTGTTGCTTTCCTCAATTTAATTTTATGGGACTCTAATTGTGTATTGAAAACAGCAGTGAGCCATTTTGTTCGTATAGGCCCCATGTGCGCCCTGCTCGTGATGTAAAAAGTGGGTTCAGTGTTGAAACCACTGTGAACATTTTGCCCTCAATCTCCACATAAATGCTTTTTCTTTTTTTTCTATGTGTTCTGCTGATTGCTGCACCGAGCTGGACTGCCACTGAGGCCCGTAGGAATAACCCTGGGCACAAAGTGAGATTATCAGCCGGTATTAACGGCATTAAACATGGATAAAATGGGCAATGTTATTGATTTTATTCTGCTTTTACGGTCCAAGTTGTTGGCTGGAACTGGTGAATATTTCTACCAACAAATCAGATGTATGATGACTTATTCACCTTTCTGAGTACAAAAAAAATATGCACCATTTTTGGATTTTGGAACAGATTTTTAACTCCATTTATCCAAAAGTTTTCTTCAGCAAGAAATCTTTCCAGCAAAAGAAACTGGCAAGAGAAATGCTGATAATGCATCCAAGTGTCAGTAAAAGAGATCAACGTAGTGCGTGGTTGCATTGCTAATGGGTGTTTTCTGAATCTAATTTTTAGGGTCCGAGCACCCAAA
>NW_007578956.1:192364-223599 GCF_000690725.1 Stegastes partitus | reverse complement strand
AAAAAAAAAATCAGCGATAAGAAAGCGTCAAGCTATCAGTCACCTGATGTCAAATTTTGATTGTCATCGTCGCTGTTTCTTTTAGAATGAGGGTGTTCACTGTTTGCCTTATATAATGTAGATAATCATTTCTTTTGTGGCAAAGATAATTTAATGACTAATCAGGCCTATTTACCGGCAAAGGTGGAGCTTTCACAAGTGTTACGAAGCATTTATATTCAGTTTTCATTCTTTAGGAAAAGTGTGTCAGATAAGGAAAATAAAAAAAAGAAGAAATGATTATAATGCTTTGATTAAAAGTGCTGCTGCTTTGTTGTCATCAGTGACTCGTGCATTTACACTTAGTTTCATGATGCTCTTTTTCAGGAACACACACTGTAATGTGACACCTGATGGTCACATGAGATTTATCTTTTGAATTATATGTTTTTCAGATCTTTAACATTTGTGTAATTTATTGTGAGCCAATCACAAAACAAAAACACCCAAAACATCTAATTCCATAACTTATTTCCATATCCAGCTGTGCAGACAGTTTAAATTTCATTAGATTAGATTTTTATGCATCTGTCTCCACCCAAGTATTATTTATTGGGGTGAAACCTGGAGTTTCGAGCAACATTTACACACTCAGCATCTCTGTCCAGAACCGGCGTTTCTGTAACTCTGGAAAATCCACGTGTTGAGATAGCTGCTGCATAACAAAATCATCTTAAAGTTACACAAATACGTCTGTGCACTTGTGTTTGGGAGCTTATCACATCCTGCTGGGCGAGCGGTGATTTGCTTTTTTAATATTCCATCTGCATCGAGTAGGGATGATTTAATAAAGGCTCGATTAAGAGTCGCTTGACAAATGTGTCAGGTTAAACCCATTCAGGCTTTACAGACTTACTGTAATATATTAATAATAACAACCTTTATTTATAGAGCGCTTTTCAAAATCCCGAGTTACAAAGTGCTTCGCAAGGCAGAAAAATAAGAGAGACGATTAATTAAACCTTCAAATTTAAATAAAAACATAACATAGTGTGTTAAAAAAAAACAGCACAAAGTCAGAAAATGTTATGTGGTTTATATCATCAGTCGTCTCTGTGGCTTTAAACTTTAAAAATGAAACTGCCTTTTTTTTTTTTCTTACAAATTTTGCAAGATGATAAAAAATGTGATTGCACAAGCTTCGTGGTTTACTGCTCAGAACTCAGACTACTGTCAAAGCAGACACAAAGAGGCTTCACAGCCGGCCTGGCGCGATTTAAAAGAGACCCGGCTGGTGTCAGAGACAATTTTGTCATGTGCTGTGATCAAATAACAAGAATCTTTGTTTGAGTTTAACTGAGGGGAAGTTGTTTGACATCCATTTTTTTTGCCTCTATAAAGGCAGCTGTTTAAAGCACTGGGCTCAGAGGATCCAACAGGCAGGTACGTCTGTGTGTCATCAGAGACAACATGCTGATGAATAATGTGCCCGAGTGGAAGAACACATTAAAAAAAAAAAAATTATGAGGTCATGAGACTCAAATAAGTATATTAGCATGACAAAATATGATCGAGATTGTGCACGAATGAAAGCAGACAAAAGAGTCGGAGGCAGGCAAGGTGAGTAAAAACACAGTCATCCTGTTAAAATGTGCTCCCAAGAAAAACACACTTTGGCTCATCACCTCACCTAAAAATATCTTTATTATGACGTGTTGGTGACCATTAGCCACCAGGATGAATAATGGTCACCAAAGCCGATGTTATTTTGCTTTTCCTGCAAGTTCTCCACCTGTTGGTCCTTTATTTTTATTTAACAGAGAGAAGAAGAAAAAGATTTGCTGTGAATCCATGAAGCAAAACTCGAGCACAGAGTCGATATTAAAACTCAGATATGCTACGAGCTTGACGTGTTTTTTCGTGTAAACAAAAATTGAAATGTTGAACATAAAAAACTGGCTTTAATTTAATAAACGTGGATAAAAGCGACAGAGAATTCGAAGCTGTAAAACTATTTCACTGTGTAAAAGGAAAAAAAAAAAAGATTCTGTTGATCTTTCTGAAATTTCATCAACCACGTGAGGGTCACTTGGTCAACGAGTTAACTTGTCGGCTCGTTTCAAAGCTTTCATGCTACTGTACTGGACTGAAATAAAGAATTTTGCACACAAGATGTCTCCGATGAACTTTTAAACGGAGTGAGTGACGAGGAGAAATACGAGCGGCGCATTTAAATAATGACTCAAGCGTTTGGAAAATGGAGAAACGGTGCAAATGAGCTCGCAAGGTCAACTTGTGGAGGCCCAGTCTATGTAAATGAGTCTTAAAAGGAAGGAGTGTGGCTCTCGTTGGGAGCAGATAGGCTTAGTGCCAGAGCGAAGCAGGCACACAGTGGGAGGATCAAAGGTCTAGTGATGTGTCCAAACTAAAATGGCATCGCACACTCACTCACTTACACACACACACTGTGTTCTTTGTTTGTATGCCAGGATAAACATCCGAAATTTGGGGATTTTGCGAACAGTGTCTTTTATTGTGAAGATCTAATAAGGGTCTGCTACTCCAATACCAGCTCTAGTGGGAAATTAAAACGAGTGTTTCCATCCCTGCAGGCAAAAACTAACGTGCTTCTTTTCAGGGATGAAGGTGCAGAGTTTGTCAAAATGGTCCCAGAAGTGTGTTCTAACATGCCCCCTGCTGGGCGACACTCAGGTTGGTTCTGTCTCAGCTGCTCATTCACTTGGTTCCCCGTCTCTTCTCTTGTTTGCTGACCAGCACGACGCTGTCTTATCTATCTGAAGGCAAAATGCCAACACATGATATTAAAAACATCATGTTATAGTTCTTTTTTTTTAATGGTATAGTCTCATCATTCTATGCATGTGATGGCTTGTATGAAGAAAGCAACATAAGCCAGTGATTTATAGGACAATCTTTATAAACTTTATGGACTGAATTAGCATCTTTTGTAATCCCTTGCCTTTGAGAACAAATAAAACTTTATTAAAATGCTTCCTTTAAAACATCAACCTGTATGGGTTTAAATGTTGGTTTTGAATCACAAAAGCTGACAAAAGAGTTAAATTATAACATGTGGTTTTGCATTTAAGTGTTATAGTGTATGAAAAGTCAAGTTGTGCTTTTCGGTGGTTCAGTTATTATTACACCACATTAACAGGGATTTATTATTATTATTATTATTATTATTATTATTATTATTATTATTATTATTATATTGGGCGATGGCCTACATTTAAAGCAGCCATATACCCACAGCTGGTTTAATGACAAGACAGAGAAACCTAATTTACATTTTATCAAAATTGAAATGACAAATCGTACGTCAGATAATAAACATAACTGTAAAGAGTGCAGTGATCAGGTTCAGCCATCTATTAGCTCTTAGTATTAAGAAAAGATTTAAAGATAATTAATGGGAGTGTGTCCTGCTGATTTTATGGACTTCTCGTTCCCTCAGCATCTGCATTTTGTGGTTTCAATTATTTTTTGCCTTTTAGAATTAAAACTTGAAATGGGGCTTTATTTTTGAATCATGTGGGGATATTTTGCAGAATTGAGTCAATAAAAAAAAAGAGAAAACACATTTGTGGCGACTTAAATCCAGGCCAATAAAACAAACTGTGGTAAAAGTTGATTTTGTTTGCTATAATAGCCGTGAAATGTCTTCCCCCGTCATTTAGTTCCTTGAGATGAATAATCTGCTGTTTGTGTTACACATGCAAAAATAAAAGAATAGAAAGTTGTTGGAGTATTTAATTCTTGCGATTTATTTGGAAAAACTAATGTTAAAGTGGCATTTACTAGAGAATTGACTCAAACAATGATTCAGTTCTATTTTTAAAAAACAGTGCTAAAGATCACATATAAAACTCTTCTTTGGCCTTCTAAGGTCACAACACAAGTAATTTAATTTTCACCATGTTCTGCTTCTGGTCTACACAACTTGTAGCAGCAGCAGCAAAGAGACAAAGTCACAGCTCAGACAAGAAGGACTTAAAGGACATTAAAAGCTGCGAGCGAGCACACAAGAGCTCCATTCACGTTCTACTGACGGACCAGCTTGTCGCTAATCTTTATTATCACACAGCAAATGAATACTGTCTAGCTAAATACACCTTGACGTTGTTCCCACTGATGTTCGGCAGGCCATTTAATCCAGCAGCGGGGTGTTTCCCCGCTCTATCAGTCTGCGGCGTGTTGATCTAACCGGGGTTGTTAAAACCACCACGCTGCTGTTAAAAATACATTCCCCAGAGGGCTTGCGGAGGTCTTAATGTTAAAGCAGGACAGAAAGCTTTAAGTCCCATTTAATGGAAGGTCAATATTAGTGCAAAGTTTGCACTGTGTCCTTTTCATTTTTACACCTTGAAGAATGTAATTGCAGCAGCGCACTAAATGCTGCCTTATTGTGTTTTCCCATATTCTGCATCCAGCCGGGCGGTCCGATTCCCGAGTTACCGAACCAGAGCCAAAGACCCGATGGACTGTCTATGTCAGAGTTTGTTCATGACCCATAAATCTGCAGAATTCACAGTTGAATTCCTAATTATTTCCACGACTAATATCTAACACCCATTTTATTTATTTTAGCTGCTCTGGCCTGGTGGCCGGAGTGAAAAACGTCTGTCGCTTCACCACTTCACACCGGGCTGAAATATCTCAACAACTATTTAAAGCGTTCTCAGACGTTTATGATCCCCAGAGGATTGATTTAATTGGCTGTGGTTGTCCCGTAACCTTTCCTCTAGAAGCTCCAGCAGGCCTGTGCTTTCAGCGTTTCTCTAAAATATTACAACACCTAAGGATAGATTATGATAAATTTGGTTCATTCTTCAAAGACGATGAATCTCAGTGAACTTTATAACCCTCCTGACTTTAACTGAGCCACCACCTGACTGTTCTGAGCACTATTTTTTTTATTATTTTGTGATTCCCTTCACCGTTTCTAGCTAAAAAATGATGACATTCCAATTAGTTTTTTCTGTTTTTTTTAGAACTGATAATCTGTGGTTAACATGGTTACACCCATTAGATGATGAATACGATGTTAGCATGCTAATGATTAGCTAAAAGCAGCCATGCACACTTGTTCTAACTCACAGAACATGAGAGCTACATAACAAGGCATCACACGCTGATTAAATGCATCATATCTGCAGAAAAGAGGACAACTCCGTCTCCAGAAAATATTCCCGAATCCGCTATTCTCACGAGACGTTGGCCGAAATTTCTATTTGAGTGATGGCGCATAGTTTTACATGCGAAATGACTAGCCGGTGTCTCTGTGTGTTTACATTGGGGTTCTGGAGCTCGGAGTCGAGGCAAGAGAGGATCTGCTGAGCCCTGTGTTTATACTGTCTGTTTCCTGTGTGGCTTTTTGGGAGCCTGTGAGGGAAGAGACGCTGCAGTCAGAGACCAATCAAACATAAACACCGAACAATGGATGACGGACAGGAGGGGATTTGCTCCGAAGGCACAGTTTTTTGGGGGTATCTGTGTTGATGCCATCCAAGGACAGCTCGGTATGACACGGTGGCGACGTTGGCAAAGTGCTCCACGTAAATGCAAGAGAGGATGAATTATTTTCTTAAACTCGATCAAAATGAGCTCTGCCCTTTTCAGTATAGTTGATATTATAATGTCCCGGAGCGAAAGTGGCTTCACTGACGCAGCTCTCTGGGGTAATCACATTAAGTCGTGTGTTTACGTTCACTAACAGGCCCCGTGACGTTTGCCGACTGACCACAGCAGGGACCCGACCTTACCAGGCAAGCCAGGATCAGACTTCGATCGGCAGTTATCAGGCGAGCCTCTTACACTATCAAAGCACCACCTCTTCTAGAAGAAGGCTCCATTTTCTTATCACAATAAGGACCCTGCGTCCGCCTCTCACAACCGGACCTCGTCTCCTGGGTGGTCTCGGGGCTTAGCGGCGTAATAACGGTGCCTAGCTGTTCCAAGAAGATGTGGAATACAGTGAGAATGCCTCATTTCAGCCAGATAGGAATCACCTCATAACCTCGATGGGACTGATAAGGCGAGCCGGCGTAAAGCTTGGTGTCTCAAAGTGAAGCGCGTGAAATGTTTGCGAGGTGGAGACATGTGAACCGAAAAATCTTCTGCATTACCGAGATTATGGCGACTTTTATAGGCGTAAGCATCAAATCTGGTGTACTTGCTCCATGCCCATATCTGTGTGAGTCCTATCCTCGAGCGATAACAAGAGGAGGAGCATGATGGAGCTGGAGGGGCCTACGCAAAAACAGCCTTAAGTGGAGTCCTGAATGCCGGCTTTCCTGCTGTGTCAGTGCTGCCACCGTCCCAGTGTCTCTGACCCGGACCCGGACCTGGACTCCTCTCAGGAGCGGAGGATCGAGAAGGAGGTGTGGTCTCCTCTTGTCTACCCCATTTCCTGCCTTCGACGCAAGCTCTAATTGGAAATTTGGGTGGCCTTGTTTATTTACATGGTTGAAATGCGGCGAGGTTGTATTTATATTTTCATGGCGCGTTCTCAGCAGTGCCGCATTACAAAGCCTTCCCCTGAGATCGCTGTGGGAGAGGAGAGCCGTGGAGTAGCTCTGTGTGCGCAAGAGGGAAGAGTGATAAAGGTTGTACGAGGTCTAATTTTCCTCATACGAATCTGCACTTAAAGATCTAAAGAGGGAAAAACCTGTCTTAGCTTTGCCTCCTGTATTATTTTACTTAGATCCATCTGCAGATTGAATCAAAAGGGAAATAAAAGTCAAGTGTTGAATTTGGTTTAAGATTAAGAAAAAGGGAACAAAAAAAAAAACTTGAACTTATTGGTTTTAAATTGCACTATTTAGATCCTCATGTCAGGAAACCTTATGTGCTTGCTTGTACAGTATAAACATAAATATGAGAAGATTCTGGGGTTCAATCAATTCAAATTTAGTGCAAAACGTCCAGGAACGAAATAAAAAAGCAGCTCTATAGTTTCGTAAATTACACACACGCCTCTCACCGTCTAACCTAAAGGTCTCTCAGGTTCCTGAAGTATACAAGAATTATCCTCAGATGAGCCGTGTCAGAGTGGTGGCGGCATGTGTTTATCTTTCAGGCCAGGTCTGCTGAGCGGCGGAAGGCACGGCTTTCTAGTCGGGCCGCTGCTACGGAGAGACCTGGACCTGACTCTGGATAGAGTAAACACACATGCACGCACACACACACACACACACACACACTCACAGGGCTCTCCCGGCCTCCTCCCTGCCCGTCAGCTGGAGACCACACACCCAGACCACACAGAGTCTGAGAACAACCCGACTCACTCTCACGCAATAAGGCCCACGAGCTGTCACTCCGACCACCTCGGCCTCTGTCAGCGCCGGCGCTGCTCGTGTCGCTTGACGCACCAAACAAAGCATTTCTGTTGTAGGAGGACAGAAAGAGTGTCGCTTTTGGAAATGTTAATGAATGCAAATTGAGGGATTTAAAAAAATAAAATAAAATGTGTGCACTTGTGTCCATGAGTTGTTTTATAGCAGGTGTATCAGTGCAATCATTGAGCCATTAGAAGGAATCAAAGAGCCTGCAGATGCACTGATTACTGCAGTCCAAAAGTCCTAATGTGTGGTCAGCATGGCTCGTAATTCAGCCGTCTCCAGCTGTTCACAGACAGCAGGCAGCCGATGATACATCACTCCCTGCTGGTCACTTATTTTACTGCACCTCTTTCCCAACTATCTGTTGATCAGTCCTGAAAATCATCTGTGATTTTTCTGCATTTCTGGAGATTTACTGTAATTTTTAAAAAAATCCAATATAATGACACGACAGCGTGACCTCGTCCAAAGCTCCTGTCAGCTGCCAGCCAAACCAAATAGACAGCGCCAGCCTCGCATCAGTGCCAGGTAGGCCACCGTATTGTTCCGCTTATCAAAGCCTTATCTGTTTATGCTCACGTCCGAAGTCATCTGACGATTGTTTTTTTCCATGACCTCGCTGCCCCTTATCCGACAACTGTTATTGCTTTCCTGTCATCGTAATGTATTGGGTCAATTGCATTGTTGTCTGAGGACACTCAGATAAACGGAGACATGTGAGAACAATTCGAACCGATTAACTGCGTCGATAAAGAGTTTATTTCTTGGTGATAGGAGAAATTCCTCCTACTGTGGGTCGTATGAAGAGAGGCAGTGTAACTCCGGTGATGGGTAATAATAATAAATCAGTGATAAATGGATTACATAAATCCCAGCGAGTGGACATACCTTAGTCGGCTATTAATGTCCTGCTATCGGAAAGGTGATGAAATAATTATCTGTCGACGGTTTACCGGTGCATTCGCTCCCTTTGCTGACCTACTTATGAGCGCACAACATCGGCGGTGATTAAGTGAGTGACGACTCGTGGATTCTCAGGTTTAAGGGGTCAGGATTCATAAAAAGGGAGCATGAGGTCAACATCTTCCTAACCAAAGTTCAACGAGGGTTAAACGAGACTGTCATCAAATAGCGGGCATGGGTCTGACCCCAAACATACAGAGGTCAGCGACTCCGAGTCCAGCGAAGAAAAACCTTTTCCCTGTTGTCAGGTCAGTCTTTACTGCTCACCCTTTGACTCTCTTGACACCCTCTGGCAGCTCCGTCTGGCTAATATCCTACGATTTGTCAGGTGCTTAGATAACAACATGCTTATCAGAAAAAAAAATGCTGATTTTAATCTTGTGGGAGTTCTTTAAGCTGAAGCTACACCATCCAGCAGATGTCAGCAGAGTTTTGCTCTCTAGTTTTTCTTTTCCCGAGAGCCTCGATGCACTTTTTGACATGTAGAAAAACAGACAAACAAATCGCCAGGGTTTACATTCTGAACATGTCGTTAGAAAAATCTGAGGATTTCAAGTGTAAACACAGAACAAGATGCCGTTTTACAGTCAGTGCGATCAGTGTAGACGCAGTTTAGCTTCTCAAAAATAAGAAGACCCACGTGTGAGAGGCAGCACAGTGTCAGAGAGAGTTTCACAACAAATGCAGTGATTGACATAAAGAGCAACACTTATGTCTCACTATCCAGCCCAATCAGTTAAATTCACCACAGCCCCTGAGTCAAGATGTAACCAATCGCCTTCTTTTGGGGGAAAGTGTCGCCCCTGATATGCTGATGATAGCGGTTTCATTTTCTCCATAAAGCCCTTCTTGAAAATGTTTTGGGGCATTAGCTGACTAAACCGTCCTCTCCGGAGCTTCGAGTGAAAGAGGCACGGGCGATGGAGTAACGGCTCATACAGGCGGAAAAACTGAAGCCTGACTACAAATGATGTGGCTTCCTGCAGAGGGGGAAACACCATGGCAAATGTGTGAATGTGTTTTTCTTTTCTTCTTTTTTTTTGTTCAGTATTTTTTTTTTTTTCTAACCAAATATGACTCTCTCATTCTTCCTCCCTTTGTTTGCAAATGTGGGGAGCATAGAGATGAAACGAGCACAGTACACATAAGTAGTTTCAGATGAGGAGTTTATTTCAAAGTCGATCTGCTCCAACAGCAGTTTTATATTAAAAATCACATTTATGTCTGGTGCTTGTAATCGTTTCTGAAAAAAAAAAAAAAACTGTGTGTATTAGAAATTTAGTTTCCTCTGTACAGTAGTTTGCTGAATGTTTTACTGTAACTGTAAACTGTGATGTGAAATTGGTGTGTGTGTGTGTGTGTGTGTGTCTGTGTTTGAGTCACTGATGTCGTGGGTGGGGGAGTCACATGTTTTATCCTGAGTCCATAAATGTCAATTCCTAATAACAGTAACACCATGACTGTGTGACACACATGCGTCCGCCCACACGCATGCACACATGTGGTCGTTTTTTTTTTTTCTGCGCACACACTCACACATACGCAGCGTTCGACACGCCGGCAAGTTGTACATTAAAGTGATGGATGACGAATGAGTCAAATGTCTGACTGTGAAGCAATGTGAAACAAAATTTTCACTCTGCAGAGAATCAGGGGGCTGACTACACGTTTGAGGGGAAAGAGGATTTATGGTTCAAGAAAAAAAAGAAAAACATTCCCGCCTGTGATTTTGGTCAGACTTTTTGAAGCCATTGTGAAAGTGATGTGGTTTAAGTGTGAAGGAAGTAAAATGCAGAGATCGAAACTCTGGACCACAGAAGAAAAATATAACAAAACCTTTATCCCTCCTACTTTACATTAACCTTTAGGACTTCAACAGCATGAGAAATTCCAACGTACTCATTTTGGCTTTCCGTGTCTGTAAAGCGAGCAGAATCCACTTCATTGTGTGGGACTCGTGGCGCTGCTTTAAGTGGACATTGCATCCACTGTGTGAGCCTCCTACAGTATCTGAGACATGGGAACCTGAGAACTCCTCCCTTGCAGAACCTGCACACAGACCACAAAGGTAGTTTTCCTTCCCAAATGTGAGGCAACGAGTTTCAGGTCAAGAGGAACAGGTACGGTTTCCCTGCAAGTTGCGGGATGAGTGTGATTTTCCAGTCAACCTTCTTGATTCTAGTAAGGTCATCACAGTCAGTCACACAGGACCTGAACCAAAAGTTGCTCTCTGATAATGTGTTCTACACCAATGGTCCCACGCGTTTTTTTTGTTTTTGGTTGTGAGCAAAGTGGTTTTTTTTAGCGATAATCACAAGATTTAAAGCCGGTTTTTAAAGACCTGAAGAACAAAAACTATCCAGTATGAAGGCCAATGAAACGACATGACATTAGCAAGTAAAAATAGGTTTTTCTATGTTAGGTGACCCCTTAAACCTTGATTGTATTTGCTTGCGGACGAGCACATAGACAGTTGCAGACGCCACATATGCACAGTTGTTCTTATTCTACTACTTTCCAATCCAACTGGAAGACTCCATGGACTCTGTATGCACTACTGTCCTTGTAGTGTAGTTCTTATCAATTTTGAGTTTCACCTGATGTCCATGGAAGGGGTTAATGTGGACTGGATTCTTGCAGACAAACTTTCCATCATGCCAACTCTAGTCTCGAGGACAATCACAGATGCCACCAGCGCACAAAGCTCCAGGTGTTGTAAATTTTATCATGCCCCCAAGAACCTTCTATGGACGTCTGTGTGCAGCCTAAAGTTTGTATCTATGGCCCAAGAGGAAGGGCATTTTCAAACACAAGAGAGCGTTTGCCCTTTCCTAGCAATAGTTGACAGGTGAAACAATGGGTAACAACAACAGGAAACCAATGCAGGCTATACCCTCCTACTAACCTCACAAACACGGACTGCACCTGATTGGACGAAGGCTTCATTCACCAGACCAACACGGTGGCTTGTTTGAAGCTTTCTCTTATATTATAAAGACAATCAGCCAAAATGGGTTTCTGATAACTTGTGAGATGAGAAATAAGTCAATAACAGTTATCTTAAAGTTCTTCAGGAGATTCCAAAGGCGCCACGAGGCGGTTCAATGCCCCCGATTTGCAAAAAAGTAACCGAGACCTCAACTGTATGCAAACGAGAAGCAGGCGACAAGACATCCAGTCTCTCAAAATGCATCGTGACGTGACCAGAACGCATTGCGCGGCTTCTTGCAACGACTATGCGTCCATCAGTGTCCACAGATGTCTGTATGAGGATCCACAATGGAGTATAACCACGGCTTAACACTGGCTTTAGAGGGAAAACATGAATGTTAAGAGATATGAGATTGATTTGTAATGCAAAAAAAAAATAAAACATTAATGGAGTGCATGACTAAGCCCAAACAAATGACTTGACTTTCCCAATAAAATTCTAGATTTATAGTCAGATCGGAAAAGTAAGAGGCTACAGGGCAGTGAAATGCCTCGTATGTGAAGTGGACATAAGGGATTCAGTCTTAGCAAGCAAAATTATTTATGAGAACTTGCCACCTTTTCAGATTTTGATTCATCACTTTGATATAATTTAAAGGAATCTGATCATTTTCAAAGCTGATCAGAGTCAGTAGACTGATTCTTGTGCGTGCATTCTGCAGCATGCTGACTTCTGCATTCACATTTTAGTTGTAGCTTCTTTTTTTTTTTAAATTGCAATGCAACCCTGAATTTAGAACGACAGTGGACTAACCACCGACGTTGCTCACTTGCTCTTCTGAGCAAAGGTTTTTGGTTTAGGTGTAAAAAAAAACAAAAAAGGTTTTCAACCACAGAACAAGCTGAGAAGAGATGATTGTCTTCAGCACCGTCTGAATGTGTGAGTGCAAGAATCACATAGTCAACTGTTACCTGTAAAGAATAAGTAGTCATTCATGCTGTTTTGTCCCTTCGACGTGTCTGTGTTTTGTCTAAGGGGCCATTCTTCCTGTGCACCTGTGCTAGTACTTCCTGTCTCTGCTGCCCTCCGCTCCCTTCATCCCCCCCTCCACCCTCAAACCGCATCCTTCACACTCTCACAATAATATTTGTAGAGAAAAAAAAACAAAACAAAACAAAACAAAAAAAAACTTCACAGTCCCCGACACAAAGCTTACGACGCATAGGTGTGCAAGTGAATATGACAGGGTCTTCCCCATATCCACCCCTCGGCAGCTACCATGACAGTTTCTACCGTACAGTACGTGGGACCGCAGTCACAAGGCATGCTAAAAGGTCAGAGCTTTAAATTCACATGCGTGCCCTCCTGCGTGCATCGTCACTCCTGAATATGCTGTAGAGGTCTCTGGGACGGGTAGTCAACTGTTGGGGAGGCGTTCTGTTCCTGGATGTGATCGTAGGCCCGCAGGTAGTGACCATTGTTCTGCTGGTAATAGTACACCAGTTTCCTGGCAAACACTGGCTCCACCTAAAATGAAATTATGTCTGTGTGTGAAATACGCACGTTAACAGCACTTTATCCTGCTGTGCAGAGAACGTGACCTCAACAAGCAGGTTAAAAAAAAAAAGGTTGTTTAGGTTGGCGGGAAAACTGCAAAACAAAGATTTCTTCATTTTATGGCTTTTCAGGATGATTATTTTTCCCAAAGAAGCGTTGCGAGGAGACCTAAATGATATTAAAATATGCAAATAACGCAGCTCTGTCTGTTTTGATATTCCTTTATATATAAATAATTGAACATAAATGTAAAATAAATGTTTCTCTGTCCAGCTAAAGGCCTACCTTTAGGACTTTTACTAATTTACAAACTCATTTTTATTTTATTAAATTCAATGGCAGCTAAATCATGTGAATTCAGTTACTGAGAGCTAGCAGCTATGCTAGCTGTATCAAGAGTTAAGTTCTTTTCTTATTCCTCCAAAAAAAAACCCTCCTTCATTTACGAAATAATTAACAAATAACAAAGAATGTTTTCCAATTACAGATAAAAGACAGAAAAGGATAATAAAATTTAGCTTTAGTTTTAGCTAAAGTTAGCTGTATCTCGCTATAGTTAGCATTGCTTTAGCTACAGTTGCTGTGGTTTAGCTATGTTTAGTTCGGGTTGTAGTTCGGGTTAATCTTTCTATTTTTTAATTTATTTTAAGGTCTTTGCAAAAATCTCATGCAATCATATGTTTTGTTTACGGCCTACAGTAAAAACAGATTTCAGGAAGTTGTTAAAATCTGAGCTCAGTTTTGTTCAAACGTTTAGTAAATTAATTATAAGAATTAAATTAATTATAAGAACAATGCTGAGGTCGTTGTTTTCTGACATTATGCATAATCCATGATGCATATGTAGTAGCTGTATAGTGACAAATAATTGCAATTATATTTTCACCATCTTAAATTTTAATGGTTGATTTGCTTGAAAAGAAAGAACGACTTTTGCGGTGTTTGGGTACCTGTGCTGTGATCATCTTCCTCGGGCGCTGTGGATCGGGATACTCGTCGCCAAAGCACAGCACCACCTGGTGTCTCGGCACATGACGACCGTTATGGGCGAAATCTTGGAGCTCTGAGAGGACAAGGAAGAGGATACAGTGAGAAATGAGGTGTTTTGTACATTAGACCCATCATGTGCAGCTCATCAAACGTTCACACCATCACAGTTCGAACTTTCAGTGAAGCAAAACACACACAGATTAGAAAACCCATTAAGACCACAGCTTACTCACATGACATTTTCCCTAATCACGATGACTTTTCTAGAATTTATTGATGAGAAGATGGTGGAAGTTTATTGTGAAATGGCACAGAAAACCCTGGCTTGTCTGGCGGTGTGGTGGACCACAGAAGGTGGGTGGGGACTCCACACACTCGGCCCCCCCTGCTGAGAAGACGCTGCTTGAACGCCGACAGGGACTTACCGAGCTGAAGGCCTGCAAGCCTCTCCTTCGTCGTTATCACCTCCATCATCGCGACCATTATCAATGTGAAAACAGCCGACACCGTACTGTAAATAGCTGTGGCAGCGTGTTTATCAGTACATTCGTAGTTGTGCTTGAAGAGTCAAAGCTGTTGCCTTAAACAGCGAGTTGTGGAGGATGGAGGTCTGAGCAGAATGACAGTGTGCAGTCGTCTGGTCGTGGATCCTACACTACAGTTTGCATTTTAGTCAAAAAGGAATCAAAGACCCTCCATGTGAAACTGTGAATCCTTCCACTGTAACACAACAATTACACCTCAACCTAACAATTTACAACCAGTGGCCAACATGTGCATTTAGCAAATAATGCAATTGCTATAAATTTGCTATATTTTTTATTTCACAAAACCTCAGGGGAAAATGCTGCATTTTTCTGACAGCTTTAGTCACTAGATCCTCTGCAGATTCAAACTGATGCCTCGCTGTAGATCAAAGTACCAGGCTGTAGATAAAGTTGCTCAAATGGGCTCCACCCAGCAAGCTGTTTATCTGGTGTAAGTCGACGGTTGTAGATTTTCAAGCGGTTCACAACACAGCACCAATATGCAGGTTAAACATATTTATGTCCACCTGTTGAATTTGTTAAGCACTGTACGTATAGACCATCATGAAGTGCTTTAACGCCGCTCAGCTCTCCATGTTTTACCGTTTTGAACAGGAACAAGGAATTTCAAACTGAATTCACCTTTTTATACCCAAATCTGAGCCACTGGGCCTCACATTCAACCACAAAAACTCATGTTTCTGTTCAGGAATGCAAGTACATAACTATAATTTGACATTTTAATCAAGAAATAATAATGTGCTTTATTAGTTTTTTCTGGTTTGTTCGTAAAACAGTACATTTGAAAATGGATGGATAACAATAATAATCACATTTTAGCATTAAAGATATGATTTCGGCTAAAGAGCTTCTACATACTGGTGAATTAACCTTTACAGAAATATAAGAAATGATTGATAAACCGTACACTGGGTGGTGGTCGAATACATGTGTTAAGCACTGTAGATCTGTGCTGATTAAATATTTGTTAAAAATTAAAAATGAGTGAAAACACAGTGTTATTTATACTTGCAATGAGGTGGGTTTTATATTATAGTTGCCCCTGACCAGGGTGTCTCTCTGTTTATTATTAAGGTATTATTCTAGGGTTGGAGGGTGACGTCTACGAAGAACTTTAAAACTCTTTAAAGAAAGCGATCTATGATTTTGGGCCAAATAACTACGAACTGAGTTGATTTAAATGAAGAATTCGAACAGTCCTTCCACAAATTGAACGTAAAGGTAACACGTCCAATGCAGGAACATTAGCTGGATTGTGTTTCGTTTTCTTGCTGGGCGGCACGGTGGGGAAGAGGTTCAGTTCCCGACCTGGGATGTTTCTGTGCAGAGATGGCATGTTCTCCTTGTGCAGTGTGGGTTCTCACCGGGTTCTCCGGCCTCCAGCAATGATCTAAAGACACGCTGAGGGTAACTGGTGATTCTAAATTGGTGTGAATGTGAGTGTGAATGTGAGTGTGCCTTCACCCCGAGTCGGCTGGGATAGACTCCAGCCCCCCATGACCCTAGTGATAATGGATAATGGATGGATGGATGTGTCCTACTGTTCAGGTGTTTCTGTAGGTGCAAGCAGCATATCGGTTCTTACCAATAAGGAACTGCTGGGTGTCGAACAGTTTGCACGGCTGCTCCTTCTCCAGCTTGTTGGGTTTATCCGTATACGGAGCCAGAGGTCCTTCCCAGTACACTCGTCCCTGGCACAGGCGCTTGGCGTACAGCCCATCAGGCGCCATCCACAGCAGCACCCCCCTCTCCAGGACGTTAGGAAGCATGTCAGCGCCCTGCCTCTGAGACTCGGGGTACGGGAATGGAAAAAGGATGATTTCCGCCCCGCTGTGAAACTTGTCCTCCGGGCACGGGGAAGAGGAGGAGGAGGAAGAGGACGGAGAGGACGAGGACGAAGAGGTGATCCGGCAACCTTCTGGGCTGGTGGTGGTGACCTCCTTCACCAGAGACTCTCGGTAGAAAAGGGACACGTGCAGGCTGAAATCTGGAATAAAGAGAGAAAAGCATTTAGCAGATCACTCAACAGCAGCATGACTGGAGTCTCGCAGCTTGAGGCCCTGCAAAGCTGAAACATGCTCGGCGTGCACACTCGTTTTTCTCTAATTATTGCACACGTCTTTTTAATTCTGCTTTTTAATCTTGTGAGGAATAAAAAAAAAAAATCTATCATGGCCTGCCGTTGTGAGTTTCAGAACAGGGAAGTAAGTACGTGTTGTTGGAGATGTTTATAGTTTCTTATCTGCAAATGCAAATACGCTCAAAATAATAAACATTGAACAACAAGCTCATGTCAGACTGTGTGTGTGTCTGTCGAACTCGTTACCTGTTACGGCGTTGTTGTGGTCCATCGCGTACACGGGCGACTGAGATTCCGAAAAGTAGGTGTGGAAGGAGAGCTGAAAACCTGCAGAGAACAAAATAAAGAAATAAATGCCAAAATTAGAGTACTGAATGTGAAAGTAGGGAAATGTGAAAGGGCACCGTGCCACTTCTTTGCAGGGATGAGGAAGTTTTTTCTTTTCCCTTTTTAGAAGAAAAAAAAAACTCTAATCTGGAACAAAAACAAGTCTGAAGAATGTGTGACCTCTTGTCCAACACGCCGTTTGTGTGGCGCTGTGCGTAAGTTTTTCTTTGTGCATGCGGAGATCAAATTAATATTTTACATGCATCAGATGTGCAACTACTCATAACTTATTAGTATTCATTCATTTAGTTTAAATTTTAAGCTCTGAGCGTAACAAATCGATTCATAATTTATCTGATCTCAAAGACTGTCAGCTGAAGGTAGATGATGATAACTGTTGACATATTGAATTTAATAACAACCTACAGGATGACTGACATTAAAGCCTCAGTTTCTAATTGGATCGCAGTGTCACATAAAGAACTAACATATTTCTAAATGCTCTTTATGTCCTGTCCCTTGACTTGAGGATAGCGCAGACATCTCTTTGTTGATATTTATGAAAATCAAACAATCCTTACATCCATATATGAAAGCACAGTACATATAAAGCAGACATGGTTTTATGGTTTGGCCCGTTCTGAATGAATGAAGTGTAACTACCGTTTTCTGTGTGTGACCCGGGCCAAGGTCGACTGATGGGCGACGGGTAGTGGCACTGGCCATACGGCAGCTCCGCATGCGGCCCGTGGTGATGTGTGTTAGGAAGAGGCTGCTGTTCTGGCGGCGCGTGATAATCCCTCCAGTCCCTTCTTTCCTGAGAAACCATGAAGGCGGGAACCTGGAAGGGAGCACAGGGGACAATGTCAATACACTGAGAAGTTTTGTTTTTTACTGATTTATCAGTTGGGTCCAGTTTATAGGATGCAGCAGCAGCAGCAGAATGGGGCTGACCTGGTTGTGCAGGGATGGATATGGAGGAATGTAGCCGAGAGCATTTGCGTGTGACGGCATCTCCTCCATGCTGCTCATCTTCATTCCTATAAATGTAAAAAAAAAAAAAAAATGAAATAAAAAAGCAGAAATGTGTCAGATCATTTGCCCACACCGCTTTCCATTAAAGCATTACCCAAAAAAAAGGACATAAATAAGAATAAACCATAGTTATATTTTAGAGATTAACATTAAACTGATATCTGATGTGCAATATTCTGCAAACACGACTGCATTTCAGCTAAAACCGTGAGCATGTTCTGTGCACTCGTGAGGTTATTTTTGTTCGAGTGGCAGGGAAATTTGCAAAAAGTTTAACAGATGACTGAGTTAATCTGAATCCTGTTCATTCTGAGAATTAAGTGTCAGCCCAGATAGCAAGAACTGCTCTGGTGTGACAAAAACAGTTGTACATACGATGTCGGAGACTTAGTTATGCAAGGCTGGAGGTCGTCTGGTTGTGATATGTGCACCCTGCGCTTAGTAACCGAAGCCCTCTAAAAAAAGCACTACGGCCTTTTTGGTACATGCTTTGGCTTCCTTTGTGCTTCCTGCCTCATCAGAATCAACTGCAGTGGTGCAAATGTATGTGAAAAAATCACCCAGAGACTATAAACAATGCACGCTGCTGTGTGAAACGCAGCAGCTGTATTCTGACTACGCAGGTGAATCGTATATATTATATATATGACAATTTGTAACTAAGATCCAAACATTAATTATTTTACTCTACATTTTGTCACCTCTCTCACACGGGGAGCTGAGTGTACTTGTCTCTGTAATGTCGTGCTTTTCAGCTCCTCTGCATTTTGCATGGACAAAATTTGCTCCTTACCTTTCTTGGCTCCCTCTGGAATGATTTGGTAGACTTTGTACGGCTCTGAGATGTCCAGTTGGCTCCTTTCTACGAGTTCATCAAAGTCATTGCTTTTATTAAGGGCACAGCGTAGTCTGGTTTTCCACGTGGGGGGATCTGGTTTGTCCACACCTTCCTTAAATTTCCCCTTAAACAATGCCCACGCCTGAAACAATCATCAAATGCATTTTATTTACATTTGCTTTTCGGTCATGCATAACTATGGAGCTTTGACGCGTGAACAGCAACAGCAAAAACATCTACAGCTGGGGTTTTTTTTTGGTTTTTGTGCAGTGTTTGAGTTGCATTCGTCGGATGTGTTGGGTGCAGCGTGAGGAGAGAGAGACGGGACGGTCTGACCTTGAAGAGGGCAGCATCCTCCTCCCTGTTATAGTCTTGTTTTCCTGCGTGTTTCCATGGAATCCTGAAGATGGTTTTCTCATCGTTTTCCCAAACCAGGCCGGGATACCTCCTGCTGTCGATCTGATCAATCAGCCACTGCCTCAGCTTGCCGTTGCCACAGCTGACTGACAGGCCGCTGTCCTCATCCAGGTTCATCTCTGCAAAAGAAAATAAAGTCAAATCAAATAACACAAATATCAGAGCTGCAAATACATTAAGGAGCTGTTCTAGTCTTGTTTAGGTTTTCACTGTCAGTCCTTTCATTGGACCAAAGAATAATATTTGTTAACATTACTGATGAAGACGCCAGGTCCAAATAGTTATCATCATGGCAATTTGTAGTGAAAACTGCTTTTCAAAGACACTTGTTTGCACCACATTCCATCCTCTGCAGCCCTAACTCCAATATTAGCAATCATTTTGATGCATTTAATCATGCAATAGCTTTTGCCTGTACTCGTCTACGGGGTAAGGATGTAAAGGTAGCAGCAGAAATGAGTAATTATCATCATCACGTGTGGTCTGATTTTGTTTTCTGCCAGAGAAAAGAAACGTGACTAATTTTAGGAATACATGCATGTGTAAAAACAGAACATGAAGCAATGAAGAGTTTAAACACAACACATGCTGGAGCATCATAAAACTGTGCACACGATTATCAATTTCATGATTAAAGTAGTTAAAGTTACACTGAGAATGATGATGATGACTGAGATCTACTTGATACAGCAAATTATTTTTTATCACAATGAACATATTGGCACTCACTTCAAGGGAGCTGCTGCTGCTGCTTACCTCTGAACGTGCAACGTCCGCCGCCGAAATCTGTTTTGAAGCTCTCGGGGTCCTATTCTTAAATGTTATCACAACTTGATTTGTAGCAGGGAGGAGCCTCTCGGGCTGCGAGAGGTTCAAGAAGGAGATGCACAGCAGTTGGGTGTTCATTTCTGTGAAACTCGGCGCCCACACAGCCCTGCGGTGGGGAATCCCTCTAGTGACACCCTGAGCAGACACCGGGACGGAATGGAACAATCACCTGTGCCATCACAAAAATATCCCCCCCACCGCCCCGCCACATATTTTGTTTTTCTCTATAAATCTGTTAGTTCGAGCTAATTTCCACTGACAAGACGGCTGACTGGAAACATCTACAACAACTTTAGATGTAGAAGCTGTTATTTGAGAAAGGTTTGACTGGATACTGACGAGGCACAGGGAGCCAGTATCAGAACACATGCTTGAATAATCAAAAAAACTGCCACACTCTCAAAGTGCACTTTGTTAGTAACACTGCCCTCCAGTGGCTGTCGTGTACAGCTATCGGCAGCGTGTACACAACTACTTTATGTAGAATCTCTGGTGAAAGTGTTTATTTTTTATAGTTATGGGGTCGCTGAAAGACAAGTGAGCAAAAAGCCTGATCTCAGAATGTGATCTTTGTGTTTCTGATGCCACCATGCATGACCTCCCCTGCACATTAGACAAACAGGAAGAGAACCAGGAAACAAGAGCTGTAAACAGAGCGCAAAGTCTGTCTTATCAGCTTCAGTACTGCAGCCCACCGACCGACAACCTCCGCAAACGCTTAGACTTTGCTCCTTTTATTATAACGATATGAAATCATGTAGACACGGTGGGAAAAAACAAAAAAACAGTTCAAAACATTTATAAGTAAAAAAAAAAAAGCACCTGAAACATCAATTACTGCTAAAAAAAAATTTACTGAACATGATAAAAGTCTCTTCAAACATTCATGTCCGTTGTATTTTTAAGGATAAGTCCATCCTGACAGTAGTCCACTCCAAAGCACGTTAGATGTCCAGAATACTTCAAGCATCTCACAGTAATCCAGGCTGAAAGATCTCACCGATCAGATACCTCCAGGTGGAGTAGATGCATGTTTTTCTACCTCCTCGCCGTTTACGTTGGACGCCCTGGCAAGCAAGTCACGTATATCAGCCTCGTCATTGAAAGGGTTTTCCTTATACTCCATCCTTATCCATTCTCTGAACTACGGGGGGAGAAGAAAAACCAAACATTTGGTTTGTTGTTGTCAATGTAATGATGCAAAACACTGTTTAATGCTCCAGCTCTGTATGTTCAGGACTCACCTCTTCAGCTTGAGTGGTCTCGAATTCCTGGAGCTGCCGCTGGAAGCCCAGGTTGGGTCCGGCACAGGGCCGAGCCACCCTCACGGCGGCCAGCGCCTCCTGCCAGCCCAGTCCTGTCACCGTCATGATGTAGGCCACCACCAGGGTGACGCTTCGGGACACACCTGCCAAACTGTAAGGAGAGAGGGACAGACGAGAAACTAAGATGCAAAAAATGTCACCATTTTCCTGCAAACTTTTAGCCGCTGGTGGAAATGATGGCCGTCTGCGTTATGACCACTGATATTTTGCACCATGTCGAAGCCCTCATCCCAGTTTTAAGAATCACTAGACGCCATATTGCCTCCGATTCAAGTCACACACCTGTTTGTCCGTAAAACAATCGTGAGGACGCTGAAAAGAAAAGTGACATTCCGACGGTGGTAACAAACAGGATATATTTCATTGTCGTTAAGAAAATCAAAGGAGGGAAGCTAAACCCGGCATAGTGGAAAATATTAGAGGTTTGTTAAGCGGGGATATAAATAACTAGGTTCTCTGTGTTCTGCGTGAACAGCCCATCACAAAAAAACAATGCGTAAAGAGTACACTTAAAGTAGAGGCTTTAAACAACTGAAATACTCCAAATAATACACATTCTTTTGTAATATCAGCAGTATGTGGCTAACTAGACTACAGATGGTGACAAATTGAGAATAAAATATAAGATAAATGAGGTGAAACTGGTGTAAGAATGGATTCAATACGTGTCTAAATGAACTTTGGCCTTTGGAATCAGTCTGAGAGTGATTAAGTAGAGAGGCCTTTGTCAGTGCACACCTTATAAATAGCTGCTTGTACTTCTGAGAAGACCCTCTCTCCAACCAAATATAACCTTACCCTGTGAACACATGGTCAGCACTAGCACAATGCGGTCAGACTCGTTACTGTACTCTGTTTTGGGAAGTTCAAGAATAAACCTTTATCATTTAATCTCTTCTGTGCAGCAGTTACACATGAGTTCACATGTCTCGCTGCGTGCGGTGAGCCTAGTTTTTCTTCTAACCCAGCTGTAGATAAACTGTACATTTCAATATGTCTGTGATTGTGTAAGACAGATGGAGGGAATCTATACAGTTCACTTCCTACAGCAGCACATGTTGTTTTCAGAGCCCCTGTGAGTGGATTCTAGCTCTCAGGTAAAGCAATCTCGCTCTCACCAGTGAACGAGGCAGCCTTCTCCTTTCAGCCGGGACTCGTGCATGAACGTTATACTTTCTTTAAAGTGCTGAGTCCTGCGGGGAATAAGAAAAACCTGGTTACAATAGGTCACGACCACATTAAAGCGCTGTGAGAGCACAGCAGGATCTGCAGTAAAAGCTGTGTTGTTATTTTGTCTTCACGAGCGCCGAGAGGCGTCTAACAGCGCAGTTTGGTTTGGGGTTTGTTTTTTTTCTCATACATGACAGGTGCTATGTTTTTGACATGCTGATCCTGAAAAGATCAGGATCAGGGTGTGTTCATGTCAGATTTGAAAGAGCTGGTGTCATATTTCACACATCAGGCTGAGAGATAGGTGACAAACGGGGGGCTGTAAGGCTGACGTGTGCATATGTGTGAGTATGTATATTGCATGGGCCAAATGTGTGTTTGTGGGTCTATATGTGCCAACCATCAGGTTAAAACTGCACAAAAGAACTGCAAGACTTCCGTCCTGCTAATAGACAGCTTGCAATGTGAATTTGGTCAGAGACAAACGCGATACAAGCACCACCCCCTTCATTTTTCTTTTGTAGTTTCTTAGAAAAAAAACCAACAATTGCACGCACTTGAACATGTCATAGATTGGAGCCGAAGCAACAGCCGAGAGCTAAACCCAGCTGTGTTACCGTGGTGGACGAGGTTCACAGTCAAACATCGAGCTGGTGAAAGCGTATCATTTACACGTTAGCTTGAAGAAAATGAACCTCAGACACCCACACACAGTGCTGCCTGAAATGAGTGTGGTACTTTCTCTCTTTGCCTCAGCTTTTCATTGTTCTGCTCTGTGTGTTGCTGAGCTGCACATTTTGGTACTTACAGGTTTTGTGTGGGCAGGTCAGCTGCTGAAATGCAGAGATAGGTCATCTCCTGGTGGACAAAGAAGACTAGTTAGCCTCCCTATCAGCAGTCACTCGCAGCGGATTAACATCACCACAAATCAGCACACTTGAGGTTTCACAATGTACGTCGCTGATTGTAAACACGGGCTCTGCGAGCGTATGTAGTAGGAAGAAAAAGTCAGTTTAAGGACAGTTTGTGTTCTCATTCCTCGTCCTTGTCATTGTTTTTTTTTGTTTTGCTTTTACAATGACACAACTGAGAAACAAAGACGCTTTTGTGCTTCCAGCTGTCAGAGTAACTTCAGATCCAAATCAATAATTCAGGGGAAAAAAAGAAAAAAAAAACAATAATGAAGAGACTGCACAGTCCACAGAGGCTGAAACAAGAACAACCGCCTACTCTGAAACCCACGCAAGCACACAACTCAGCACAATGACCAAACCAACTGCTTCTGACTGGCATTTTTTCATGATACGCCAAGAATCACATGAGCGAGAAACTCCCCTGCCTTTTTTTTTTGTTGACTCGCTCGAGGAATGACAGCTGTTTGCTCAAGAGGAAGCCCAAGTGGCGAGCACTCGCACCTGAACAACCTGACAGACTGGTCCATGGGCTGTGTCAGACGGAGCTGCACCATGTACCAAAACACCTGGAGAGCCTCAGCCAATCAGTCCGCTCGGTTTTATTTGCTTGAAATATTAACGGGCAGCTTGAGATGCACACTTCTCATGATCCGGTTGAGAGCTGAGATGCTAAAAGGTGGAGAAATCGAGAGCTTCTCACCTGGAGGATGGGCGCCGCGCTGTCGTGAATGGACAAGATGTGTGTGATGTTGTTTCTGGCTAACTGTTCTCTGTCTCTTGCATCTGTGATGAACAGACAGCACCAATCAAAGACACGTAAACATATACCAAAAAAAACTGACTATAAAATGCACTGACACACACCTTTGAAATTCCCCAAGTATAAGTCAGGCAGGACCTGGAAGAAGAGAGAACACTGGATGTAGTTTTGGTCAAAAAAAAAAAAGGAAAAGCATGACTGAACATGAGGAGTGGTGCAACAGCTGAGACCTGAAACAGCTGACTCAAGGGGACTCACTGAAAATATGAAGTGATAATTAGAAATTAGAGGCCATGGTGCAAATTTAACCCTGAGATCATTTGACTAGATTTTTAAAAATGAAGCTATCAATTAAAATAATCACTACATGAAGTGTTTTAAGTTAAACCACTTAGTTGGAAATGATATGGAATATTTTTAATGGTAGGCCTATATTTTTTAAAAACAAAAAAAAAACCAATCATTAGACACTAACTTTAATGCTGCAAACAAAATTGAGCACAATCCTTCCAGCACTGAGCTCCACTCATGACAAACTCCAACCTGAGGCGCATGGAGCAGATGGAAAACGTACCTTGTTGATGCCATTCCCCATCCTGAAAAAGAGCCCGTCTGGAAAATCCCTCTGAGAAGAAATGCCCCTCTGTGTGTCCCGCTTGTGTAGAAGTGATTATCTAAAGTCTCGATAGCTTTCCAAAGCCACTGTTGGAGGGGGGGAGAGAGAGAAAAGCAGCAGCTCCGTGTCCGAGCGAGCAGAGGACTGCTGCCAAACGCTGCGCCGTGTTGAATTCTGGGATTTGTAGTTTGCAGGCTTTGCTGACAGAGCGGTGGTCTAAAAACCAACCCCGTATTTGTGGATGGATTATTAATACCTCGCCCCTCAGGACAGCAAAATACTTAACCCACAATTATTTAAATATAACAGAGTGTCTCGCAGAGGGAATAAATATGCAGGATTCAAAGGCCGATGTCAGATAAGAGGGAAAAACATGGGATTTTTCCACTTGAATGTGCTGTGAAAATGAATAAAAGAGATTCAAAAAAATAAGAAAAAGTGGGACTTCTATTAATTTTTCAAATTTTGGAAAGAAAAAACATTTCTAGAGGCTTATTTTCTAATCCTACTATGCTGTTGTATTATAGAGGGCTGTTGAAATTTATGTCAATGAGAGAGTTTAGAAATATATTAATATACCTTGATTTCTTATTTTACAGTTAATTTCATATTTACCTGATGTGCAGTTTCCATTTTGGTGACAACTGCTCAAGAGAAAAAGAAGGAAAAGTTTTATCAATGGCAAAACATTGTTTTTATTTATTATGTCAGTATTAAAATTCCAGCCATGTGTGATGATAATTTCAGTAATATGTGTTTCCATTGTTACTCTGTGACCTGTTGTCATATTTTAGTAGTTACTATAAAGATTAGAGAGGTCACGTGCTGCATGCATTCACAAATATCCATTCTGGGAAATGGCACAATTTGTCAAATAGGAAGAAATAAAACTGACAGTGAAGTTGTATTTACTGCAACTTGGATATCAAAGTTTCAGTGATTGATCTATCAGATCTGGGGTGGCCACAGGGGTGACCAGTGAATGGCATTCCATATTGAAGGCGCCTCTGAATGACAATTAAGTCCAACGTTTGAATGAATTAATCAGAGGAAGAAAAGTCTGTTGGTTTTTCCTTCAGACATCTCAGTTGACCACATTTACCTCAAATTTTAAAACTACCAGAGGATAAAATCTAACCTAAAACGCTTTGTTTGCCTCAAATTTCTGCACTTATACATGAGACCCAATGAAAGAAGGACCAAGAACAGCACATCCAACATCCTGATGTCCTCGGATGCAGATGTTGACATTGGTAGGGTTAGGGAGGAACGGCCACGCAAAGCTTCACCCTCTCCACCATCAAAACATCTTTTTGTGACACCATCTTTGGAAAAGTTTATCCAGACACCACCCTTCCCTGAACGACAGATCAGAAACAAATGTGTCAGTACCAGAAAGGCACATTGAGAAGCTTTTAAACCACAGGGAGGAAAAACAGTGCCACTAATAAAAACGACCACATGGACACCACTCTCCATTGAGAAACTTTGAAGGCACATTGAAAAGAGTGAGAGGATGTGCTCAAAAGAAACCATTGAACCATGCATCCTGTGAGAGTTCCAGTTCTATATATTCCTACACTACTAGCTTGTACTTTCACCCGCTTGGATGCAAAGGTTGCACAGACCACCCTCCTGCAGTGCACCATCACCGGATAGAACCACCTTGCTTCCTCCAGCATCTCTGCTGGCAGGAAACAACCTGAGCAGAGAACCGGTGCCAAAGCAGGGTCTTTGAGAAGCAAATCCCAAGCGTGAAAATCAGCAGCGTTACTACTGCAGAGAGACGACGGCATCCAGCAGTCTGTACTGGTTAATATCACGATAACATCAACAGGACGTGCTGCTACCCACTGCCCCACATCGACAGCACATGTACACCGCAGGCACCAGTTGGTTTAGCTTCCTGGTGATCTGTTGTTGTTCTATGTGGGCCAGCAAGCAACCGCCAGACTACAGCTTGAATGAGAGGAGGTGTCTGCGGCATGTATGGGAAGTGACAGCAGCCAGCATCAGCCTCCTACGTCAATCTTACTGTGTCACTTTTCAGGCTTGATATTTCAAATTGTGGTTTTCGTTTCGTGTCAACTGATTATCTAAAGTAATTCATGCTGGTAGTAATAAAGTGAGCTCAGGGTATAGAGATGGTCAACATGCTGTTTTGAATACAATACAATCATTTGTAAACCCCATGATCTTGAATATTACTCAAAATAAGTAGAACTGTGGATGGAACGTAGTTTGTAATGACGTTCACCGGTTTGTTTTGTTCAGTTGTGCTCAGTTACGCGTTAACTCTCTCACAGAAGCCCGGAAAGTTCTCTAAATAACTGGAAGATTATCAGCAGTAACTGTGAACAGAACAAACAACACAAGGTGTAAACCAGTAAATGGTGACAACACAGGACAGGTAAATTATGATACTGCTTTGTTGTGGCTTTAGTGTGTGATAGGTGGAATTTATAGTGTGGGCGTTCACACATTTAGGTTGCCCAAAATCTAGGCCTTACATATCTGACATCGCCCGCACAGTCGGAGGCTACAACTCAGGTGGTTTCCCGCTCCAGTTTCACATAAATGCTTGTTTTATCAATGAACTTGTAGTTTTTTTTTCTCCTTTGTTTTTCTTTAGGCTCTGTTTAGCTGCACTGTTTAAATTGTACGAAACTGGATTGTTGTCTTCACAGTTTGCGTCCTCTTTTTTTTTTAGATTCTGTAAAAGCTCTCACAAATGCTTTTTAGTTACAGAAAAAGAAAGCTAGAACAATGTCAGTGTGACAGATGCAAATGGATGCAGCTCTGCTTCGTGCCGCAATGATCGGTTTCACCAGTAGGTGGCAACGACGCTACACGCTGAGATGTTTCAGAGGAGTTCTCAAAAACTTCATTTAAAAAGAACTAAGAAAGAGCTTAGCGGATGAATAAAAACTTTTAAATTCTATCCTGTGTTTTTTTTTTAATTTAAAAAAAATTTTTTTAGACGTTTTTGGAAAAGCAAATCGGGAATCTATTAGCCGTCCTGATGTTTTTGTTTCTGTTATCGACTTTTCCGGCTGTTTGTAGTTTTTTGTAGTTCTTTCGGGTTTCGCTTTTGAGCGAGGACATCGAGGAAATCCCGGAAACGCTAATAAAGTGCTCCAAGTGGATTTTCGGCACTTTTGGGTAACCATTTAACTCCGGTTTTGTTTGATATCGGGACTGAATGCGGTCGTTAATGTTATTCGACGGTTGATAAGTTTGCTCGCGGGAAGCTAACTTTGATTTTGTTGACTAAACTTTTGAGAACAGTGAGGCGCTAGCTTAACGCTCCTGTCAATGTTGTGAGCGTCACGGATGGCTAATTCGCCGCTCCGCTCATTCATTTAGTCTCTTTTGATTATCTTAAACGGGTTCTTAAAAGACATAATCGTGCGTCTGTGTGAGCTGTGGGGTTTTATCGTGACTTGTTCCCAGGGATGGCCACCGCGCCTCAGTCCTCGCTTCATATGAGGTCGGCGGATCTCATCGTTAAGGAGCCTCTGGACTACGGAGGCTTTGGAGAGGTTTACCTGTGCTACCACGTAACCCTGGGTCATGTGGTGTTGAAGACTATGTACACAGGCCCTCTTCGCAGCGAGTAAGTTATCTGCGTATGTGTGTGTGAGTGTATGAAGGGTCTGGGTATTCCCCCCTCAGCCTGGTGATAACTTGAATCATGTGTCCAGAACAACTGTGTATGGAGCAGCTCCACTCAGACAATACACTCACATTGTTGTGTGTATGATATGTAGAGACACATGCTGACGTTGGTAAACAGTCTGTGTTTGCCAGCCTGACTTGTTGTCGTCACTGTGGCAGTGTGTGCTGGAATACAGCATGCACTGGTTTCTATTTGAAACACTTCCTTTAAATGAGGGATAAATGAGAAGTGGATTCATCTGAAATGCGGATGCATGCAGGCAAAATCAGTTTTTCATATCCAATTTATCAACAGCTGTCTTATTAAAAATCTCCATTCATGTTTTTGTTGCAGCCCCACCACCTGATTTCACATACTGTATCAGGGAACTATATTATAAAAGCATCCTGCAAAAGACTTTGTTAGAATAAATGTGGGGATTCACCAGAAGTCTACATACACTGCATAAAAAGACATGAAACCTTTTTTTTCTCACTGTCTGACATTAAATCAGACTAAACTTTGCCTGTTTTGGGTCAGTTCGGATCACCAACATTATTTCTGTTTGCTAAATGCCAGAATAATGAGAGAGAGAGATTTTTTTTTACTACTTTCTTTGCCTTCAAACTCTATGACTTGGGTCAAACGTTCTGGGTTTCCTTCCACAAGCTTCTCACAATAGTTGGATGGGTTCTGGCCCATTCCTCCTGACAGAACTGGTGGAACTGGGTCAGGTTTGTTGGTCTCCTTGCTCCACTGATGTTCTCCAGGATGGAGATCAGGGCTTTGTGATGGCCACTCCACAACACTGACTCTGTTGTCCTGAAGCCTCTCTGTAGCTAGTCTATGCTGAGGGTCATTGTCCATCTGAAGACCCATTAGTGTCCAAGCTTTAACTTCCTGCTGATGTCTGGAGATGCTGCTTCAGTATCTCCACATCATGATCTTTCCTCATGATGCCATCTATTGTGTGAAGGTCACCAGTCCCTCCACAGCATGATGCTGCCACCCCCGTGCTCCACAGCTGGGATGGTGTTCTCAGGCTTCAAGCTTCCTCCTTTTTCCTCCAGATGTACCGATGGTCATTAAGGCCAAACAGTTCAGGTTTAGTTCCATCAGACCACAGGACATGTCAGGACATATTATTGATATCTTGGCTGGTTTCTTTAGATTTTCCATGTTGTCACAAAAGGAAGCAGTGTGTTTGAGGTGTGACTTAAAATACATCCACAGGTGTGCCTCCAGTTAACCAATGAATCATCATCTGGGCTTTCCCAAATAGTTTGAAGACATAGTCGTCTTAGTGGATGTAAACTTCTGACTTTGAAGAAAGTAATTAAAAAAAATTTAAAAAAATGAAAAAAAATTCTCTCTCTCATTATTCTGGCGTTTAACAAATAGAAACAATGTTGGTAATCCTAACTGACCTAAAACAGGAAAAATTTAGTCTCATTTAATGTCAGACAGTGAGCAAAAAAAGGATATATACATCTCTTTTATCAGGTATATGTAAACATCTGGTTTCAACTGTTGACCAGTCACTGGTAACATAAGCATGAAAACATGACATTATCCATATCAAGGGGGTCGTCTCCCCTGGCAGCTTTGGGAAAAGTCTTCAGACGAGACTTAGCTGGGAGCTTTCAGTGCCATGTAGCAGGCTCCTTTGTAAATATGATATATAGGAGTGCAGCTAAAGATTCTTTTTATGATATCAATTAATGTTAAAATGTCAAAAGCAATTGTGAAAAAGGCTTGTTAAGAGCTGCGTTTCCAACATGTGTCAAGGTAATTTACGTAATTATAATGATCTAAGTAACAATAGTGATTATCAAAGTTAACGCAAGATGAATTCTCTCTCAGTCGACTTATCTATTTATGACTTTTTTTCCTAATAAGGTCCTGTGAGGGAAGTGCTGGTTAAAATTTTTCTCAGTAAATATTTTAAATCAGCTCAGGGTTAATCAGTACTGAGCACTGCTTAAAAACAAGTGCTCTTTTTCCCCCCCTTAATTTTAAATATGTGCATGACTTTGTGGTGTTGCAGAACATTCTGCAGCACATCATGGTCTGGATGCACCTGGATGTATTTAAACAGCGACCGTTACACATAGATAGTGGAAGGGGAGGAAAAAATCATTTGAAATGCGCATTCAGTGACGAGCTTATACAAGCAGTCTACATTCGATGAGTCAGACTAATGACTAATAAAGGAATTTGTGCGGCGACAGAGCTGGTGATCCACCTGTTCTGTATAACTGGACACGATAACAGAAACACAGAATTAAAAACTGTATGTAACACTCATCCCTCATTTCAGTCTCCGTCGTATTTTTAATATCCACACTAACACCCATCTGGCATATCACATCCGAGCGTCCCTACATCCTTCCAAAAGGCCTGCAATAAGATTCAACCTCGTTTTTTCACTTGTCCGCCGTCAATTTCAGCCTTTCACTGTATTAACTGTACTTTTCAGGGACAGTAAAAGGTCACTGCTGGAGGAGGGGAGCATCATGGCGAGCCTGAACCATGAGCGAGTGGTCAAGCTGCTGGGCGTGATCATGGAGGACAGAGACTGCTCTCTAGTCATGGAACTCATCCCCAGAGGCAACCTGTTGGTCATGCTAGAAACGGTCAGCAGGTTCAGAATACAGTCACACTGGAAAAGGAAATTATTAAAATGAATACATATAGATCTAGTAGTTTAATCCAAAATTGAAATTACTATATTTTAAATGTAAATTATAGGAATAATATACTTTTTCCCCCCTTCGTTTTAGGTCAATGTGCCAGTATCTGTGAAGGGAAGAATCATCTTAGAGATTCTGGAAGGGATGGTGTACCTCACAGAAAAACGTGTTCTACACAAGGACATCAAGCCAGAAAACATTTTGGTGGATAAGGATTTTCACATCAAGGTACATTGTA
>NW_007578956.1:189527-191884 GCF_000690725.1 Stegastes partitus | reverse complement strand
TTTTTTTACTGTTTTAAGTGTTTTTTTCCTCTGTGTTTACTAGATCGCTGACCTCGGCCTGGCCACCTGCCAGACGTGGAGCAAACTCACAAAACAGGAGTCGCGCAGGAAGAGCGGCAGGGGCCGATCGACTGGGGCGCGAGGGGCTGGCACGCTGAGCTACATGGCTCCAGAGCACCTGGAGAGCATACACACAATCTCCACCGAGAAGTCCGACGTGTACAGCTTTGCGATCGTGGTTTGGGTCATTCTCACAGGGGACGAACCATATGCAAGTGAGCTGGGCGTCCTCATATCAAGACAGAGCTTACCCATTTACATGATAAACAATCGGTCAGTGTTGTTTGCAGGCGTTCATGTCAGTGTCTTTTTCTGCGTAGACGCCAGGAGCGAAGACCAGATCAGCCAGTGTGTTCGTAACGGTGACCGGCCAGCAGAAGAACTCATCCCAGAGGACACGCCCGCGGAGATAATTGAGCTCATGAGGAGATGCTGGGACCAGAATCCTGAGCAGCGACCAACATTTAAAGGTCTACATTTTGAGTGCATTTTAAGCAGCATCGCGTCTCTTAAAATAATAGTCCAGTGAAGGAGAACATCTTTTCAACCTTTTCAACGTGTTCAAAGTTTGATTTCATCCAAATTTCAGATAATCAGCATTGATTATACCAACGTTAACATAATGACGTGGTTAGAATATTGTTTACACGCTCTAATGCCACAAACAAAATGCGTAGTGCTTCTTTTGAAAGAAACCTTACGTGATAACAAAAGGATTATCGTCAATATCCTTTCATAACATTTACAATATTTCTTTTACTTGTTGTCCTTCAACATTACTTCACAAGACCACAGCGCATTCCTTTTACTCCATTTACTTACAGGTTTTGTTCTTCTTCTTTGAATGTCTCGAATTAGATCCTTGCGAGGATCCTATTGTCATGCTCGTTTTTCTATTCCTTTCAGAGGGCTACAACTGCTTCCTCCCTTTCTACACGGAGAAGCTTGAGCCACACGTTGAGGAAGATCTACTGAATCTGAGGGTAAATATATGTTCTTCAGGATCTGATCTAACCTGAAGTTGTTGATACAGCTTGTGAGCCTTGTATTTGATGGTTCTCTGTGTGTTTCCCTGCAGACGTTATACGAAGGCCCAGAGGAACTTGTTGAGAAGATGAAATCTCTGTCAATGAGCCCTGATTGTTTTTCACCCAGTGAGCACGGTGGGTGGTCCAGACGTACTGAGCTATACACACTGTGACGTTTTCCTTCGCAGCCTTTACTACATTTAATGTTCAGAAATCTCAAAAACATATTGAAAAGGACGGTGCAGCTTCATTCTCTCTCCTTATCTTGCAGATTCTCCAGCTCCTCTGTTGAGTTCTGACAGAAACGTCTCTGTGCCAGTTGAAGCCAGTATTGAAGACCTGCACCAGAACCACTACGAACCGTCTGTGGAGTCTATTCAGACGGACGCAAAGGCAACCAGCGTCCCTTCGGCTCTGGAGGAGAAACTGGATCGGGAGCTTCAGTACCACAAACACGGGAGCTATAATTGTGAGAACCAGCCCCACGATGCCAACTTCCTCTACAACAACAACTACTCCAATCCTTTCCTGCAAAACCCCTCCAGCACTTCGGATCATGCAATAAGGCAACCAGAACAGGAGAGATCGTCTGTCTTTTCTTGGACAAAAGCTGAGCCAGTGCAGCCCACCAGCCAGGAAGAGGTTGGGTATCGCCCCAATGCGGGTCTTTATGAGTCCATGAGCTCCTCCATCTCGACATCATCCCACTTGCCTATGTCTGCCAGCACATCCTCTCTGCCACAGTTAAACCAGCAACAGCCACATTCCCACTTCGACCGCCAGCAGTCCTGGCCAACTTACCCAGTGTACGATACCTCCGCCCCTGACGCCACCACTGGCCGTCTCCTGAACCCCTCAAAGTGTGGCTCTTCCCAGGATCCAGGTGCGCACAAGCATGTCGGTCTCTGCAGATTCTGAACATAGATGTCTGAAGTGTTCACGGCTTCTTGTGTCACCTTTGTGTTGGAGTGACTGTGTTTGTTTTGCGCCCCTTGCAGGTTCTCTTTACATTCACAACGCCAGCGGGATCCAGATCGGAAGCAACAACACGATGAGCATCAGAGGTTTTGACACTTCTCTTAGCTCATCATCTATATCTACTACTGGCCAAGCGAGCTCTCCCATCAAAGAAGGCATTTTGAAATATGGTAAATATACAATAAAAACATTTCTGTCATGCAACAGTTGCAGTAGTTTCTCTATGCGCTCATGGTTACAAAACCAGTTGTAAAGTATTGTGATTTCTTGCTGAAAAATGATAAAGATAAT
>NW_007578956.1:176962-184092 GCF_000690725.1 Stegastes partitus | reverse complement strand
TTTGGTGAGTTTTCGAGTATGTTTAGGGCCTCAAAAACGCGTGTCTTTGGCACGAATAATAATAACAATCCGAGCAGTTCCAATAGGGTCTTCGCACCCTTTTGGGTGCTCGGACCCTAATAATCACATTTTAATGGAGCTCCTAATGCATTACCGATGTGATGATAGTGTGGTTGTGCAAATTGGAGGTGTTTTGTTGTTGTTGTTTTTTTACCTGTTGAGTTAAGTATCGTCTTAACTAAACAGAGGAAAATTAATCCCTTCGTTCCATGACGGATTAACGATGAGGTTCTAGGACATCAAGGTTTTCCAGAAATTACATCCATTTTACTAATCAGATTAAAGGACAATGTTAAAATGGCACCCTGTGGATCGACAGACAAAATCTAATTAAGCGCTTTTATTCATCAAAAGGAACTGACTATGCATCAGAAACACGGAACGTAAATCAAGATTTTATTTTAGATCGTATCAGTGCAGTCTCCTGGGATCACATTTGAAAAGAAACATTTCTGCGACCGGCTGAGAAATTCCAACAACGGCTTGAGATGCTGTCAGAGTAATTGGACAGATCCCCCATTGTCGTCACTTTTTTCTTTTACAAAATGGATTTACACACAATTACAGACAACACTCACGTAATAGCTTTTCTACACCGATTCACGAACTGTGAGTATGTACAAAAGCGTTACTTGGCTTGTGTTTTTCTTTTGTTCTGTTTGTCTTTCTTCTCTTTCCATCTGCGGTAGCGACATAAACATACGTTGAATTGTTTGGCAGTAAATTGCATTCGATTGTACACAACATGGCGACGACTGACATCTGTGCGACGTATATTGACGGACCTGCACCTTGATTGCAGTCTTAGTTTTATGCATGGTGCGTGTTCATGCACAGCTGACGAAGCACCGTCTATAACCATATATACCTGCAGGTTTCGAGTGTAAACAATACTTGGACTGGCATTTCAAAGGAAGTGTTTTTTGAACGGTTTTCGGTTCTCGTGAACACAAACGGGTGTGTTTCTGGAATCGTCCGTTTACTTTACAAATCACAGAATACATGTTACACCCCTTTCACAACAAAGTCATCAAAACTCAAGACTATTAGAGTGCTCTATTAATTTTACAGTGAATTAAATTAGAATAAATGTGACTCTAATATAGCAGTGAGTTGTAAATGACTCTATATTAGCAGCAAATGACTGCTAAAATAATAATATGCAGTTAATAGGCCCACAAGTATTTGCACAGCATTTGCCAAAAGTGCAGAATACCAGCTTTAATTTAAGGGTGACAGGCTCAACATCTGAAATATGCAATTATTATATTATGAGCTTTTTGTGAAAAATCAAAAACCCAGAAATAACATTCTAAAGCTCCAAATCTATTATTAATCATTTTAAATATTCTCCTAGTTTTCCTCCATTCAGCTTGACAAAGCCGGGAACACTTCCTTCCAGTTTGAGCTTCAGGGATTGTTTGAGGCAGTAGAATATTTTAAGGCAAATTTAAGTCGTGCTGAAAATAAGAAGAACATCTACGAATGAAGGGGAATGAATCTTAGCTGATCTACGAATACATTGCACAGGGAAATTAATTCAGTTGGCTGGTGAACTTGTTTTTTTTTTTTTTGTTTGTATGAATCAAGCCTCAAAAGCAAGAAAAAAGTGAAACTTCAGAGATGCAATAAGTGCAAATAATAATGATCAAAATAATGTAATATTTACACATTGCAAACTTACAACTACCCTAAGGTTTATGCAGATTAGACGTATTTGACAACCCACTCAAAAATGAATGGAGCTGAAAATTAAATGCACTCTTCCAGGTAAAGCTGCCGTTCTGTCTTCTGTCAAGTCAGCCAAAGAAATGCACATCTGGCATTGATAGAAGAAACAAACAGAAGAAATGCATAAATACATTACATGGTTGCTGCCCAAACACTAAGGCAGTATATTGTTAATTCCTGAACAAGGTTTCCTGCAATATAAAAAAAAAATAAAGTAATTGCACATTTTAAAGAACATAACCTGCAAATGTTAAAAAATGAAGAGTTCATTTGTCAACAACAGATTCCTCCATTTACACAAACCTTCAGGAAACCCACTTTTCCATCGTCTACCTGAGACATTATCAGTCAAACTTAAGTTATCTCTATTTTTGTCATTTCTACTGAGTCAAATCCACTCAGCTTCAGTTTGATTGATATTATTTCGAGCAAACAACAACAAAAAAAGTTATTTTTTATGAAAATCTACAAGGATGGAGTTATCTGTTTTTGCAGATGAACTCTTCAAATATTCTGCAAACAACAGAATATCAGGGCCAAGCCACTTTAGCCTGCCCTGGCACCATCTCTAAATTAATATGGAAGTTGTCTGCTTCTGAGGTCCGTTTTGTGCCCATGGTGGCCGTCAGAGGCTTGTTGGGGAACACACTTTCCGCCTCCTGCTTTTGTATTTGGGAAACTGGCGTCTCTTGATCCTTGGATAGATCTCCGCTGGCAGCCAGGTTAGTGACGCCGCACATTTGAGGGTAGTGGCTGAAGCACTGAAAGGCATCCTTGCACTTCTCACAGCTGTGATGCTTTAGCTTTACAACAGGTGGCTGAGCGGAGGAGTTGGCTGAAGGCAGCCGGTTGGTCTGCCTGTGGACCGCACGCAGCCTGACCCTGATCTTCCGCTTTGAGCAGCACTCGGCCGAGCACTGCCGGCAGAGGCAGCCCTTCAGACAGGCGTGGCATAGCGTGCCTATGTCCCTGCACATTATCCTGCGGAAGTTGGGTCTCAGCATCAGGTAGATGATTGGGTTGTAGATGGTGGAGGACTTGGCGAACATGGCTGGCATGGCAAAAGCCAGAGGAGGGATGTTTTCGACGTGTCCAAAGGCAGCCCACATGGACACCACAGCGTACGGACTCCATGCCGCGAAGAAACCGATGCAGACAGCTACGCTTAGCTGGTAGAAAAACAAGAACAGATCATCAATACAAACATTTAAAAAAGGCAAAGTAGCCTCCCCAAACAGCTCTGCGTTGTAGTTTATGGAACAATATTATAGTTCATGCAAGTTTTAACTGTGTTTTTACAGAAAACTTGTGATTAATTCAGAGCTGGTTTTGTCTTTTTGTGTGATTTAATGACAATAAATAGTGGAGTATCTGGCTTATCTTTTAAAAAACACCAGATGGCTGCTGCATTTATCTTAACCTGAAAGATTTGACCCCTCAGATCCAACACTTTCGTGTCTCTTCAAAATGAGTATAAAGCATTCTTATGACAAAAGAGTATGTGATGAGCTACCGGCAAAGGCAGCGGTAGCTTCTCATCCATCACAGGACGAGCAGGGCCTGCTAATGAGGAGCCGCATCACAGGGAGGACCTATTGAGGTCACTGCCAATTTCTTCAACAAATGGAGGCGTGAGGAAGTCTCTGAAGGACCGTCGTCTCTAAGGAGGTGCTTTAATATGTTTGCCATGATCCCTCTGCCTTCCCATTAGCACATTATCCACATAGCTATACAATCTAAGTTTTTTTTTTTTCTTTCTCACTTATCAGTTTTCCTTTTCTTTCATTTGTTTTGAGGTTAGGTCCCAGATTGGCAGAAGGAAACAGAAAAGTAATCACAGACATGAACATTTTTGTGTGTGGGTGGGTACTGTATATCCTGCATCTGCCAAAAATCCTCTCATGTGCTGTGATTGTATGGAAACACTTTGACGTTACCTTAACGATGATGGTCTGGATGCTGCTCATGTGCGTCTGCCTCAACGAGTGTTGCTTCATGGTCTTGCGGGACGCCTGCACTGTGACCAGGATGCCCGTGTAGGACGCCAGAATCACGCAGCATGGGAGGATGTAGCAGAAGATGAACAGCGCCACGGTGTAAGAGCGAGCAGAGGAGTGCTCGTTGGACAGGCGCCAGTCGATGCAACAGGCGGTGCCGTAAGGCTCCGGCCCGTACTCCCCCCAGTGGGCCAGCGGGGAGCAGGCGAACAGCAGGGCGTAGACCCAAGCACAGGCAATGAGCAGACAGCCGTGAGCAGAGTTAAACCGGTTCCCTGTTGAAACAGAGCGAGTTCATATGTTATTACTCATGCATTTGGCTGATTTGGGCACAGATATGATTTAATGAATTGCTGATTGACTATGAGATGCTTCAACACGTGAACACCCCTCCAAGCTCCGACTCCACCGTCTAGTTTATATATAGTTTCATATCACCACATGTGAAGTCAAAGGTGTTCAAAGGTGTGAAAGCGTTTCCCAGCAGCTCATCTAAACTGGTCGGTATCAGTCTGAGGCCTTTATGACAGCTCTGAATGTCTGGCCGTAATTAAATCTGTGATAACACCTTCGACCTGCTACAGGTAGCGACCTCTCTGAACGCGGAGGAATCGAGCAAAACCAAATCTACACAGCAGAGTGTGATGCCGAAGAAATGCTCCATCCAACGCTGATTCGCTCAGCGGAAAGCTTCCCTTTCAAAAACCAGAAGACGTGCGTCACTCCATGCGAGCCAGCTTGTGTAACTGATGGAAGCCCAACCTTCCAGTGATGGTAGATGGAGACCACAATAGCCTCATTGTCCATCCTGAATTGAAAATTTTTCTTGAGAAATAGGTGAAGCCGTTGCCGCATTGATGACTGTGAGACCCTGTTTACTGCCCTGTCCTTGAGCATCCACCGCAGTACAAATGCTACAAGCTCCCCCCTCACCTTGCGAGTCTTCTCGTTTGACTGGTAAACACTGACTTCAGATGAAAGACTGTTTTGTTTGAATGATGTAAGAGGTGGGCTGCAGCCTGCATGTCATAACAGCTCATCCATATGTCCAAAATTGGGTCAAGATGGTTCTTGACTGAGCATCTTGCAGGAATTCTTCTTCTAGGACACTAACTAGCTACAAGTAGGTTTTCCTCAGTGGTGAAGTTATTGAGAACAGGGTCCTCCCTCTGAAAAAGAGTCCCTGGACATATCAGCCCATTTCTGCTGCAGCCTGGCATTTTCCAGGCAGTTGCTACCGTCTAAATGTGTCTGTCTGTGTTGAGATTAGCTTCAGACTCTCTTATTCTAACTACGATTAGAGGCAGGTTGACAGTTGTTTCCGTTTCATTAGAGTGCTTAAGGTACACGGGGTAATTTTATGGATTGATAAGCTAGCTGAGGTAGAGCGTAAACCTCTGCAGGCCTCATTAACCCGCAGCAAAAGTGAGGCCTCTGGAGGTGTTCTTATNCGTCTCCTTCAGATGACCACGCTGTGACTGAGGAGCACCTGGATCTGCTGAGGGATAACATCGGCTCCAAATGGAAGCGCTGTGCGCGACGCCTGGGCCTGAGCGGTGTGGAAATAGAGACCATAGAGCACGACTACTACCGGGACGGCCTGCCGGAGATGGTGCACCAGATGCTCGAGCGCTGGAAGATGAAGGAGGGATGCATCGGCTGTACTATCGGGAAGCTCTGTCGAGCTCTAGAAGGAAACATAAAGGTAGACGTCATCCAGAAGATACTGGACATCTGCAGTTCTTCTTCTCTCCAGATGTCATAAGCTTTTCATAAACTCACCAGATTTGCCATATTGACTCTATGGCAGCCGTATTTTCTGAACTGTGATTAAGGGCTCTGGGGGTCAGTTTAACCAAAGGTGAAGGTTTAAGAAAAGAAAAAGAAATCTAAAATGTTTAGGTTTTGGTTTTATATGCTCTCGCTCCGCAGTGTTGTCGTCCTCTCACAATAATTTCATATAACTGACTCGGATGTTGTAGAAAACGCAACAGCTCCAATCAACGACAATCCCTGAAAATAAATCCGTTGGTTTCTTGTGATAATCATAAAATTTCCTGTCAAACATTTACATGTGGACGTTGTACTGGTGAATTACTGAACACTGTCTAGTAGTCACTTGTTTCCATCCGTTACCTTTTACCTTAAATCACTGACCGCACGACTTTCCTGTCAAGCAAACGTAGACACGGTTTGGGTTCTTCTGATCATGGAATTTCAAAATCAGTGTGTATTTTTGTAATTTGCCTCACCAATAAAAGGTTGTTGTTTTTATTCATATCAGTATCAAATCAAACCAAGAATTATTACCAAGAATAAAAGTGATGTTTTTTTAAATAACGTTTAATAAAATTGTACTCTGTGCTGGTGTTATGAAAAAAGCCATTTAGTTTGTGCGTAGTTACTGTACCAGCGTGATGAGCCCGTATCTGGAGACGACCGAATGGTGTGTGTGGTAAACATTCATTTCAGGAGCCTGAAAGGAGCTGAAGACAGACCAGAATGCAGATTGTACAGAAGGATACGTCCTTAATATTGTCTGCAGTTATGACTCTTGAATTTCAGACCTGCTGCAGGTTGTCTGCTTCCATGAATGTCATTGGCTTTGTTGGCTGGTTGTGTCCGGTATGTGGACTTAACGGGAATGAAATCAAATCTTTAATGAGTTGTTGTACTGTAACGTGTCAAGCATTCTGGATAAGAAGCTCCTTTTGTCCCCATTCTGATCATTACAAAATGCTGTAATGAGTTTTTCCACAGCTCGGTCCTCTGAAATGCTATTTTTACATTCAGAATAAACTGTACATATGTTTCTAAAATTCTTGGTGTGTGCGTCGTTTATTTTTTGAACTAAACAGCTTAGATGCTTGGTGCTGAATGTTACTTTGAGTTTAGCAGTTCTTCCCGTTCTTTTCAGTTATTACCTAATTGCAAGTACATTGAATGCTTGAAAACTTTTCAAGGACTGTCACCTCTGAATATGTCCTTCATCTGCTTTGTTTGATCATTTCACTGAGAAGCAAGAGAGATGATGAGAATCTGTCATCATGTTCACAGACTATAGGTTGTATATGTGAGGAAGGTAATGTAATGAAAGTTACTTGCTGCATATAATGTTGTAAATATCAGGAACTTACAGGTTTGAGCTCTCACCCCAGAGTGTTTGACCACCGTTGTCATACTGTATAACACACTGACTGATGTATTGTTATATATTTAGGACTCCCCATCAGTCAGCTAAAACTAAAGAATCCTCACAAAGTCTTTTTGCCTTTCTTGAAGCTTTTAGGAGCTGCAGATAAAGTTAGCAAACTTAATGTTAATTGCTAACTTACCGATTCA
>NW_007578956.1:167998-175498 GCF_000690725.1 Stegastes partitus | reverse complement strand
AGCGAGGTTGATGATGAAGTACTCGGCAGGCTTCAGGAGGTGCTTCTTCTTGTAGGAGACGTAAAGCAGCGTGCTGTTGCCAAACAGGGAGCAGATTCCTGCAACAACACAGCAGAACAAAACCCTTGAATGTGAGCGAGTGCTGACTGTGTGCCAGAATGTGGAAATGTCAGAGAACTTTAGGAACAAGCTCGTCCATTTGAAGCAAATATTTAAAGCAAACCGTAGTGTGCACCGTGCATGCAGGACGTTCAGAATCTTTACAGTCATTGTATAAAAAATGCAATCCTGCAAAATAGCAATTTAACCAAACAAAACTCTGTGCAAAGATGCAAAAACAGAGATGTAGAAAACATAAAGTGATTGCTAATAAAATGATATAAACAAAAAAAAAGATGAGGTATGCAGTTAGCATTGATGCTTAAGACTGCTGCTCTTTTTTCTACTAAACTATTTCTCTTCAGGGATCAATAAAATATTTTTGATTCCGATTCTGAAATAAAACAATTTGACACAGCAGATATCACCGTCTCATCTGTCCCATGAATATGAGGCATGGCACGAGTAAACCACGAGCCTCCTTGGAATAAAGGCGCCAAAACCCAAAGCAGGCAGGTGGAGTTTGTTACCTTCAGACTGATAGACCAGCTGTTTGCCCAGTTTCCAGTCTTTATAGTCTTTATTTTATTGTAAATGCATCATACAGTGAACAGCACAGTGAAGGTTTACAGCGTATTAATACAACTAAGGGTGACATAATGCATCAACACTCCACTGATTCTCCACTGTTGCCTCGCAGCAAGAAGGTCGCCAGTTCATGTCCCGGTGAGGACACCCGGGATCTTTCTGTGTGGAGTCTCCATGTTCTCCCCGTGCAGTGTGGGTTCTCTCCGGGTTCTCCGGCTTCCTCCCACACAGTCCAACAACATGTTGAGGTTGATTGGTGATTCTAAATTGTCTGTAGGTGTGAATGTGAGTGTGCTTGGTTGTCTGTCTCTAAGTGTAGCCCTGTGATAGACTGGTTACCTGTCCAGGTGAACCTGCCTTCACCCTGAGTCAGCTGGGATAGACTCCAGCCCCCCATGACCCTAGTGAGGATTAAGCGCTGTGTAGATGATGGATGGATTTCTTAGTATCACAAAACAAGGAAACTACAGGTGAACCTTACATTCAGGTCACAAGGTAAATGTCTTCACTGATCCACATCAGCACATAACTGCACCACGCAGCGACGCCAAATCAAAATCAAAAAGTGACTGAATACATAAAATAAAACATCATATTCGAGTTGTGTCCTTCTGGTTTCTTTCTTTGCAGCCTGTGACTACGTTAACAGCTGGGATTCACCAGTAATGCTGCAGAGATCAAAGACTGAGATGAAAGTTAACGTGGGAGTGATTTCTTTCACTCTGTAGCACGGTCATAGAATTCATTATTAGAGCCTCTTATGTTGTATTAGAACCACCGATACTACAGGAACTGGTGCATAGACAGGTGCAAATGTGTACTGTTGGAAGAAACAGAAATAAACTTGCATGTTTGCTCTCTTACGTCATGCTGTTATTAATTAATCTTGAGCTGAACTCACAGAAAACTTGTTAACTGTTGGAGGGTTCGGGCATAAAAAGAAAAGACAAAATGGATTTCGACTTCTGTAGACATGACTCACCAAAGACTGAGTAGATGACAGCCACAGTTATGTCCAGTGGCACAGGTATGTTGGAGTGGAAGGCAATGTCTTCAGCCAGCAGCCCCATCTGAAAGCAGATTATTAAGAGCAACGTTAGTCCTTCTCTGAGCTCATGAAATGTTAGCTTTAAAGCCGTTAAGATTTTTTTTTTCTGGCTGTATGTAAGTAGTTTGCTACTGAACATTCTGCAAATCAAATAAAAGGATCCGTCCGAGTGACGAACCGACACTTGTAGCTTTAAGGGGCTTTATATGGACTTTCTACTCGTTGTTTAACTGCCGTTGGTGCAGTGAATATCTTTATCTCTAATGTAATTTTCAACCTCAGATGTAAAAGCTCTAAACCCACCGTACATTAACAGAACAGATACAGTGAGCAACTAGCTTGGAGCTTTTAGCAGCCAAGGAGCAACGTATTTCCCTCAGGAGTCCGTGGAGACCGAATACAGCGTTAAAGGACACTGACTAATGGACCAGTCGTCATCTCCAATGCTGTAATTAAGTCAAGTTTATATTCTTGAAGAAAACATTGTACTTTTTACTCCTCATTAGATCGACCGAGATTGATCAGTTTAGCAAGATTTTTCTTTTAAACTGCAAATAAAATACATTTTGTCACAGATCAAACTGAAACAACTGCTCTATCACATTAGTAATATGGATTTTTCATGTACAAAAACCAAATATGAGGACAAACTATTTTCATTTATCTTTTGCATTTTTGGAATTTGGACTATTAGCTGGAGAAAACCAGCATTTTGAACATGTAGCTCTTATTTTTACAATGAATGCAGTTAAATAATCACTAAAAACAATAAAGAAAGTCAACACATTTTCCCAATGATATTTCCCCCCTTTTTAATTGCAGACTGTAATTGCAGTTGAGTATTCTCACAGTGTGACATCAGTACTTTCACTAAACGATCCGATTACGTCTTTCTTCTCTCCAGATGAACCATAATGTTGACCTGTAGCTGATAAATGAGTAAATAAGCAACCGTTTGCTAACAAGTCGTATCAGTTTTAAAAAGAAGTGACGTCATTTAAGAACTTGTCACAACTGCCTCTAACTGGGGAAACAAAGGAAAGTTAAAGCTTTGTGCATGTAGTCGAAGTTTGTTTGTGTGCTTTTGTGTTGTTGACCTTGTGCAGCATTGTTTGTAAAATATTCATGTATTGAAAATAATACACTATGCAAATAAAAGGCGTGTAATTCCTCCCGTCTACTGAGAATCTTCACATGGAAAAATACCAAGTTGTTGCATTTACACATGTGGAAAAGACGCAGCTTTTGTAGTTTTAATAGCGTTGTGACGGAGGAGAGTCGTGGACGTGAGGTCGGTGGATGATTGTATTGATTGCTGGATGTGTGAAGATTGCTTTCTTTCATTAAAAGGAGACGACTGATACGTCAACATGCCTGCAAGACACCAATGCCACCAGCATCTCTCAGTTTCCATGATTTCATTCTGCTTCAGCAGCCAGAGTCAGACAGTGACTGACAGGCGTTAATCGATGGACGTCATGAGGGTCAGTAAACATGTGGTTTGATAACAGGTAACCTCAAACACATTGTCATATGCATCTGTGATCAGACCACAATGCAGACCATTGTGCTGCAAGCCCCTGCATTAGAGATGAAAAACACACATCTCTACTAATAACAGTGTGCCACCAACTGTAATTATGTTCATGCACAAACATGTGCTTATTCATTTCACGCTGGACAGTCTAGAAACACAATTTTTTTCTGCATGTTCGTATTTGCAGACATACAAAACACCTTGACACTCTGCGCTTTGTATTATACGTGGCAGATGAGTGGGGCAAATTGCTCCAACGCTAATGTGTTAATGATGGTATTACCAAAATATGGACCTTTTTTATTTCTCACAATGCAAAAATGTCCCCAAACTATTCAGAAAAATTCTCATTTATATTGAAATTGTCCTGTTCCACTGTGTGTAGCTGCATCGTAGAAGTTTACTAGCAGCAGCTGAAGGTGAAACTTTTTACCAAACTGTCAGCTACAGGTGTACAACACTCACTTCTTCTCTTTTAATGAGCACTACACTTCTCACCTTTTACTGTTGTGTGCAGGCTTTTATCTTTCTCAGCTACTTTCTCACTGCTTCTGTTCACCAAAAACAAAAAGCCAACACCAATTAATTTTATTGACCATCTTCTCTTCACAGAAACAGACTCTGGATCTTGTTATAATGAAGCCATCTGATGAGGGAGAAAAAATTAAAACAGTGTAAGAAATATTAGACGTGTGCACTGTTCGCACCTCCTCTCTAACCTCTACGTTGTCATTCTTAACCTTTCTCTGTCTGGTTAGTAACAGGCTGCAGAGCCAAACATTGGTGGTCTTGTGAGACAGGAAGCTTTTTCGGATTGGTTGTTGGATTGATGCGTGAGAAACAGGAGCGAAGCAGAAGAAAACAATCACACCTTTAGCAATAATAACAAAGCCTATCGATCCATAGAAAAAATACAGATGCACCTGCAGAACAAAGGATAAAGTCAGAGATGTGTGTGAGGAATCATCAGACTAGTGCGCCCCGCCGTGTACCGAATCTTCTAATTTTACGATCTCTCCGTGCGTAAAGGCGCAAAACCCATCCACCATTACGCACGCCTCACTGGCTCCAAAAAGTGCTAAACAAAGCTACACCTACCGGAATGTTTGAGCGCTTTAATCAAACAACACATTTAACTCTTGCAGGAAGAAGACACAGCTTGTTTAATCCGCCTTGTGTCCGCTCTCACTAAGCAGATGCTTGGACAAGAAGCGCACAGCTGGGAAGCAGAACGCTTGTATGGACAGTTAACAACACCGAGGCGTCAACTTTTCGAAGTTGAGGTAATAATTTCAATTTCAAATAATGTCCAACACCAGTCAGTCTCTTTGTGAGTTAAATGTGCATTTAATAACTTTCTGTGATGAGCATATGCACCAAACACCTCACATTTCAAAAGAAAATCCCACCAGGTTTGGTATTTCTCATGACAAACACTTCCCCAGCAAACTGCACCACACTCTGGACCTCAGTTAGGAAACAAAAAAACAAATAAAATTGTCTTACCTTGGCGAATAAATTCACCTAAATCCGCGTCCACTGATGCTGGAGCCAATCAAAGTGCCTGTATGTTCCCCAAAAAGCTTTCCTCCCAGTGGCTGTTTCTGGCGCCACACAGCAGAGATGTTCAACAGGAGCAGCAGCAGAGAGGCACCACGCTGCCTGGATGCTACTGTACGTGTGTGTGTGCGGTCAGACAGGCAGGAGGTTTTACTACAACGAGCTGGAGCGTCAGATCCTCAAACTGCAAGCTGTTCGGATAGATTAATGACGTCAGCTACGAGTAAATTCACGAAACCACGCTCATGTAAGCAGGAAAGTCTCCACGGAGGGAGGCACTGGAGACCAACGTGCTCCAGGTGAAGGTCCCTCATCTCCTCAAATGAAATATCAAATGGACAGAAAAAAATAAATGAGAGTGATTAAGAGTCACAGTGAGTATTTTGAGGCACCTGTGTTCTCTGACCACTGCTGATGCGCCCAAGGCGAGATTCCACACCAAAGGAGGACTGGGCTGGACCAGACCTTAAATTAGAGATGTTTGACAAACCCGGTTTAAAAATGCATATTGTTGTTCTGACTGTATTTCCAACATTTCTTAAGGTCTTGTCATCATGCAAAAGCTCTGTAGGCACACAATGATTAAAAAAGAAAGAGATTTTTAACTGGCCTTTCCAAGATTCTGTTCCCAATCAAAGCAAAGATTGGTCCCTCAGGCTGCTCAAACATGGTCTTCTGGGGTTTTCGAACATCACAAGTCGATTCAGACACACTGACCCTCATGCATGCTGATAAGCAAACAAACATGAGGATTCAGGGTTAGAGTAGGTTGCCCTTCGTGATTTCCTTTCTTAAAGGGTGATAAATAAAGAACGCTTCAAGGTGCGACTCAACTCTGTCTCGCAAGGACATCATGAAAGGCTTTTCCACACAACACTGAAGTGCAGAACATTGCGGTGTTTTGTTAAGCTTTCATGAAAGAACCGACTTACAGGCAAGACAGAAAATTACAAAAACATTGTCAGACTTTACATAAAGATCAGAGTCAAAGTGGTAGTTTAGCAACAAAAAATAAATGAATCCACTGATGTAAAAATGCATTCCAGTGGAGTCTCCCCTGCCTCCATGAGTCAAAGTGCATCTTGGGTTTGTTCATTCGTAATAAATACGGAACATTTTATTACTATTGACAGTGAAATGTGTGCAGTAGTGGACGCTCATTCATTTGAAGGCAGCTTTGGTACGTTATTATGACTCAGCTTTATGTGTCACTTAGGAATTGGAATATGGGAATAAGGAGCTTAAAAGAGCATCCGCGATAACAGGCTCCAAGTATCAAATGCACAACAGCTCTTTTATAGATCAACTGACCGACTTGTAATCTGACGGCAGCAGTGCACTCGTTAAGCATTCATTAATCAGAACTACAGCGTTTATGGACATAAATTAGGTGAAAACATACATTCAGTACAGCATCAGTCACATCACAGTGGACAGTGACCACGTGTGCTGCTGGACTTTAGATTTGAAACGCGTCACCGTGGCCTCCAGCTTTAAGAGTTCTTGAGGGTTTTCACCAACATTTCCACCACATCCGTTCCGGTCACGTCCAGCGTAGCGTTCATAACCCTTTTAACATGCAGTCCTTATCGTTTTCCAACAGGTCAGAACACAATCAGAGAGCTACTCTTCACTCGCTGCACAGTGAACGCTCTCAAAATCAAAGCTGAAAGTCACCTTACAGTCATCGCTTCCTTTCAAGTCCAATGTCCTGGAGCACAGAGCCCGCGAAGCAAAAAAGGCATGACTGTCCAAACAGCTCGGCACGGCGCTGTACGTTACATCCTCTCTTTAGTTTACCTTTTGCCACATTCCATTTAAATTCAGCATGACACACTGTAATATGGATTCTCTGGATTCCTCGCAATCTTTAATGTTATTTAAATTGAAATTCCTCGAGTCCTGTTCCACATGAGTTAGTAATAAAGAACATGGGATTGTTTCAGCCCTGTGTCTCTCTTTGTGGCATAAATGTAATGTTCAACCTCATAAATAAACCTTTTCACGAGTATCATTTACCCACTGCTGCAATAAAGTGCTGCTTTTAATTAGAACTCAGTATCAGAATAAATCAATCACAGAGGGTCAGAGGCACACAGGGTGGCACTTACAAAATTAATTTAGAATTTGTCTCAGAAAATGCAAAAAAACAATCCAGTTTGTCACACCTTGAAAGCAGGCATGAATTATCTTCAAAAGAATTGCGCCCAGTGAAAAAAATTGCCTTTCCGTGCCACTTGCTCTCCTTTTTCTTCTTTTTCTGCTCGCACGAGTGAATTCACACGTTAAAAAGCCAAAGATAGCGGCTGGAACAGCTTGAGCCAAAGCCGGACATGAAAGCTCCATTCAAGGTGTAATGACGTTGTTCAAGAATTAATTGTGATGGCGACGCGAGGGGTAGGGAGGAATGAATGTCCACGATAAGATAAAACACAGCGCGGACATCAAAGTGGTCTGGTGCTAATACAGAACAAGCATTTAGCGGAAACTTTACCTGATGAGGAAAAGCCACAGCTCGGCTGCATGTGGGAGGAATATGAATTATGCTTTTTCTCTTTTTGGGAAGATTGTGACTGCTTGTAGGGTTTCATTTGAGAAACATTTAGGCTGAATTGTACATTTTCATGAGGGATGAAGAGTTGCTGACCCACTGTGATTTGCTTCACTA
>NW_007578956.1:153357-167735 GCF_000690725.1 Stegastes partitus | reverse complement strand
CTATGAGGTCAGAACAAAAGGCTCATCCAGCATCTGATTTATGTGACATAACTGGAATCTAAACTGTATATTCACACTGAGGTTCAGAAAACAGTCCCACCACTTGATCTGCTTCTCTGTTTTCTCACACGCTCGTCTTTAGCTGATGGAATTATGCAAGCGTGGATCAGAACTCCTCCAAGTGCTCGTAAAGCGCGACTGGGCCAACACGTCTGCTAATGAAGATCATCTGATATCGCTGAGCTCCACAGAACAGCTGCTAAATGAAGTGTGCGCTGAGGATGTTTGATTCTCTTCTACTTCCACAGCAACACGCTGCTGCTTCTGCTGCAGGAAGATGTGCTCACCGGGGCTGGAAGAGGAACAAAATCTTTTATGCAAATTCAAATTTTTACAACATAATAGTTTGACATTTTGGGAAATATTTGTTTGTCTTTTGCAGGGAGGGAGATGAAAGGATTGACACCACTTTAATGTGCGCAAAGTGAAAATGAAGCTGCAGTTAACAGACGGTTGAAGCAAAGAAAAAGGTCGTGCAGGAGCATTTCCTGTCTGTTGACGTTCTTTTGAACTGTTTTTCATCAGGATGGAGTTAGTATTCATGCTGTGGTTTGATTGTTTATGTGATTTGCTTGCTTCTGTTTGTGAATTTTGATTATCAAATAAAACTTTGGTCTCCTGAGGATTCGTTTTGTTTCAGTGAATCACCACAGAAATACGTTTGACCTCTAATTGCTCTTTAGGACCTACTTATTTATTTTTATTGTTTTAGTTCCATGTCTGCCAATTTAACCCCCACAAGATTACCACGCTTTTAATTCAGCTTAATGGGATTCAATGCAAACCTGGAAATGTAGTTTGCCTAAAAGATTTAATGTCATGTTGTGCCTTCATCTCCTCTCAGAGGGATTAATGTTGAACTTACTGCCAAAAGCAGTAAAAAAAATGAGAAAGAAAACAGTGACTGTAGCTGTGTGGTTGGCTCTGGCAGCCATCGTTGCATCAGTAGGCAGATAAAATTTAGTTTATTAACTCACATGCTGAGTATTTACTAAAAAATCAGTGGATTCCTACATTTGCATGAACGTGAGGTTTGGTTCTGAGGAGGCGACGCCCCATGAAGACCAGAAGGTAACGAGAAGGTTAAATGAATTAAATAGATAAAAGTTCTTTGCATAAAGAATAAATCAAAAGCAATAATGGGAGAGAGCAGTAGTTAGTTATTCCTTTTCTGTGCCAGCGTTTGTTACTCTTTAATGAAATTAATTCATATTCTCTGTTGAAATGTTAGATGGACTTTGTTTGACTTTTTTTTAATCTTATCTTTTGTGCCTCCGTCTCCTTTATCATTATTTCATCCTCTCCCCTGGACACCTTAAAGCTTTCATATCTGATATGTTAACTTTTATTAATTCTCCTTTTTTCTTTGATTGTGGGAGGCTGGCTTTATATTTATTGCACCTCACGCTGGTTGGTGTTTTTTTTTCCTTCTTCTTCTCAGGTTTCCTACAAAATGAGATGATCAGCAGATAAACATACAAGCAGTAACTTGTACCGTTAAATAGAGGGGAGATAACAGGTGGTGTTGTCTCGTAGATATGATACGACATTATAATATAATAATAATAATAAACTTTATTTATGTAGCACTTTTCAAGACAGCGTTACAAAGTGCTTTACAGATCCAAAGAGAAGCGTAAGGAAAACGACAAATAAGGACATTAAACGAAGTAAGAAGCAAAAAAAAAGAGAAAGAAATGGTGAAGGTGAAACACATGAAGCATGAAAGACAATAAACAATATAAAAATATATAAGAAGAATAAAAACCCGGTAAAAGAAGACAATTAAAAGACAATAAAGGAAGGAATAAAACAGTCAGAAGCTAAAATGTACTCACCTTGATACTGCAATCAAACGGAGTAAAAGTCCATTCATAAAAAAAAGCACATCTGTAAAAATGTGTTTTTAAAAGAGTTTTAAAGGAGGATAAAGTGTCTGCAGATATAATTATAATGCTACAGCAATTACACAGTGGCTAAAAAGGTCTGTCAGTTTAAAGTTAAGAGCTTAAAATGTGCAGAATTGTTTCCCCTAAACTATGATTTACTCCCAATAAAATTACAATTATTTAAAGTTGAAGTCAAGTTTACTTGGCTGAGATATTTAAGTAGTGATCAGCCAGGAAGCATCATTACAACTGGCAGGAATCACGAGCGAGCTACGATTAAGATGTGATTATATTTGAATGGTAAGATAAACTATAAAGTAAGTGCCAAAGTGGGCCAAACAACAAAAAATCCAAAGTTGAGTTTTCTCTTTGTTTTTTTTGGTTTATGGTTGACTAGTTCATAGAAAAGTGGTCCAACCAGCAGCCCACTAGTAATGTCACGATGCCACTTAGAAGTTTGGCCCATGATGGTTTTGGTGTGAAAATTTAGTGACAAACGGGACCAAGCCACAGGAATCACTGACATTTTTGCAGGTCGTTGCAATGTGTTTGAGATTGAAGATGGCGGACAGCTCGACCTCAAGCCCCCTGAAAACTCAACTCGTAGGTACAGTGAGGTAAAATAAAAACTGAATTAACCACCATCAAGCATCTGTTTCTACCTTATGGTCCTCAGAAGTATCTCTAGTTCCTGATGATGTGAACTCTTCAATGCTGTTTAGCAACACAAACCTTGAATCAGTTTTGTTCCCCTCAAAAAGTAGAAAATGTGGTACGGCCTGCTTCGGCACTCAGCAAAGATCTCGCAGGACCTGAGCTGGAATACGAACACCACAGCGATCCTCAAACGGTCCCAGCAGAGACTGCATTTCCTGAGGAGCCTGAAACAAGCCTCTCTCTCTGCCAGCATCCTCAGGACTTCTTACAGAGGTGTGATGGAGAGCGTTCTGACATCCTGCATCTCCACATGGTGCTCCAGCTGCAGTGTGTCAGACAGAAAAGCCCTGCAGAGGATAGTTAGAGGAGCTGAGAGGGGCATCGGAGTTTCCCTCACCTCTGTCCAAGAACTTTTCCAGAGCCGGTGCAGGAGCAGGACCTTGAACACTGTCAGGGACTCCTCACACCCTCCTTAAGGAAAAAACCTCCAGAATGATCAACAGCTTCATTCCACCAGCTGTCAGAATGCTGAGCTGCTGATCCAGATGTGCAAACACTTCTTTATTTAAATTGCTTTAAGTTATCGGATCCTGAAGAAACGCTCTCTCATCTGGCCTGTGCTGCTGTGTATGTACAGCAACATGACAACAAACTGGATTTGATTTGGATTGGCGCTCAGCAAAACTTCAATAAGTTATCATGAAGCAGCTGCTTCTATCTCTGGACAGCGCTGAAACATCTTTAAATGCATATAAGGATTTTTATTTTTTTTTGACCCCATTTTTCTCCAAATCTAGTAAATGTGGTGTGGCCCACTTTGGCCCTGAACCCCCTCATGTGCTGTTATGGTTTAGGAAGCTCCACATCATGACATCATTTGGTGGCGTATAAATATTTCTACCACAACTCATCCTCAACACTGCGCGCTCTGAGGCTTTTGAAACCAAACAGAAAATATAAATGCGGGAGAGATTATACAGATATGTCTTCTCTGATCACCAGATCAATGAAAAGAGCGGGCTTGTTATATTCCAGCAAGCCTTGCGGAGCTCAAGCTGCTCACAGCAGGACGGATCCGTAAGAACGATTCTACCAACATTAACCCGCCGTCTGTAAATTACGCATTCCTATGCAGATCACACGTACGACTCTTCTCTAAATATGTCAAGATGCTTTTGTTGGGTGGAGCAGAGTAATGAACGAGTAATAGCATCAAACTGGATGTGAGAACACATCGGGCGGCTGAGGAGCTTTTGATTGATCAGTGGAAGTAACAGCTTTTATCTTGCGGCGATGAAATTCCCGTCATGTTTCGGCTACAGTTTTGTACATCATCGGTATAGAAAGAGACGCTTTGAAAATCCAATCTTCTGCACGTGCCTATTCTCATGTGGGAGCTTAATTAACTGTGGCAGAGACGATGCACGTCGACTCTGACAACCTTTCCGGCATTAATTCGGATCTACACGCATGCAGCCGCTCAAACATGTGAAGCATCACACCTGTGACAGGGTTCAAGAAGAGGTTAGGAACTGATTAAAGCGCTATAAAAATAAACTAATACTACACTTGAAGAAGTAATAAGCGTAATGTCCACACGTTCTATTTATGTATGAAAAGCTAACAAACCTTTGTAGATGTGAACAGTCAATAATTCATAGAGTGACCTATAGGAGAGCAGTGTATCATCACTCTCTATTAGACCCTCTCATTATATATCCTATTAATGTTTTACAGACACCATGTAGAGAGGCACAAACTCGTTTAAAATTCAGCACTGGAGCCGATTCAACACCCAAAAAAGTCCTGAAGCGAAGGCCAGTAGGTGTTAATACGGCCACAGTTTCCGATGTATCGTGACTCACCTCGTCTGTGCTAGGGGGGGTTTTCCAGCGAAGACAAAACAACACGAGAGATCAAACGGAGATGATTTCTGCGGCACTGTAAAATACTGGAAATGTGGTTAGAATATTTTGTAACGAATTAACGATAAATAACTGACGGCTACGACCTCGATGAACCTCCAGAAATTTCTCAGAATTCGCCGCACAAAGGTAAATCACACAGGAAATGGTCTGAACGGCGCCCTGCAGACACCAACCACATGAGCACACATGCACCTTTTTTCTAATCAGGAACTGTCACTTATCAGCTTAATGTAACAGAGAGCCAGAGACTGAATTACCCCCCGAGACCTTCTCTGGGACGTGACATTCCATCACAGTAAAGGACTTTTTTTTTTTAAAGAATATATATATATATTTACCACAAAGTCTTGTAGGTGTTCTGCATAAAAGAGTCTGATTTGATCCATCACATTGCTGCTTATAAGTCACAGGAAAAATACGACCGGCGCGCGAGTCGCATCAGTTCAGCTCCATTACTCCCACCTATCCTATAAAACCATAATTTAAGTAATACAAAGCAGAGGCCGGGAAACATCAATACGTAATCAGCGGGCCGAAAATATGCCACACAAATGTGTGCATGGATGTGACGTGATTGTTTCCTCCCGGTTTGTCCTAGTTCCACTTTGAGCAAGGACACGATGAAACGCAGCTTCACGGAGACAAACCTCACAAAGAACACAGAACGGTCTGCAGAGAAACAAGCGACTGTTGGACCCAAAATGGAAAAAGGGGGGAAAAAATAAACAGACAAACAAAACCTAACTTGGACTTTGCCCCCTTTTTTTTTTGCATGCACAGTCAGTGGTCTTCAGTGATCTCTACTGCCATCTGCAGGATGAAAGGGTATAAAAATAAAGCACTGATTCAAAACTGTGCAGACTCAGCATCATTTATCTCCAACCTGCACCACCTACTGGCAAGAAAAATAAACACACTTCCTGTTGAGAAACGCCATCTACAGGTGAGGAGAGCACTAACTGCTACTATTTTCACACCTGTGCCCTCTGCAGGCAATGAGGTGTTACAGCACTGATCGTTTGTGTTTTGAAACCGAAAGTTAATCTACAGGATGAGAACATAAATGCTCATTTGTTTGATAATCATGTGCAGCGAAAGTATTGTGTTGCTATTTCGGTGTCAACTGGAGAAACAACTTAGGCCTTGTCCACATGTAGCAGAGGATCTCACAAAACAAAGATATGTTTCTACGATGTGGCCTGTCATCCACACGAAAGCGCAGATCTACGGCATTAAAAACGATTCTTCCAAAAACCTCCGACCAAAGTGAAGATTTGCGAATCCTCTGTTTATGCGTCTCTATGTGGACGTCAATAACCAGGTTTTAGGTTTCAAAAAGTCACTACCTGCGACAAAATATGTCCTAACGTCACATATGCGACCTGTGTTTACATTTGGAAACAGCGTGGACGCCCTCAGAACCGTGTTGGCGTCGTCTCTTGCTCCATGTACAAGAACACAAGCGAAGGACAACGCTAAGGACGGTTATGTTATGACGTTGAGAGACAGAAGCTCACTCTGATTGGACAGGATCTGGGGAACTACCGCCACCTAAAGGTTTGGCATGCTTATGAATTAACAACACACCTATGCGATCAGGTGTGGATGAAAACAAGGCGGTGTGTAGGGGAGAGGATATTCGGTTTTATAAAAACCCTGCTACGTGTGGACAAGGCCTTAATTAAATCACAAGCAATAGCAGTGCTGCAGCTGTTAGAAAAGAAAAAAAAATATATTTTTCTTTTATTGAGGTAATGTGACATCTAGTCCTGTCCTGGTGATTAAACAGCTTCCTCTTGTGGGGAATCCAGAGCTTTGCCACGATGCTATGAGCCAGTCTGGTGGGGTATTTTGCACAATCTGTTGTTTACATTTGTGGTCATAAGTTTTGCTGCTTTACAGTGTTGATCATGACCTTTTCATCCTACAATCCAAAGTACTGCAGATTTGGTTAAATGGAAGCTCCCAGTGTTTGTCTGTTGACCCCTGAGATAGACGGATGATCTCTCCAGGAGGTTTATCCGTTTCTACCTCATCATAAGAAGCAGCAGTTTCCTTGACTTTAAACACAATGAACAAACTGTGCAGTAAGTGGATGAATGGATATTTCCTCTCAAAGAAATGATGAGAGCATCTGTAAGCTTCAGAGGCATCCACTGAAGGAAACACAACAATGACGTGCCCGAATAACAGTGGAAACTCAGTCATGTGGAAGAATTCTCGACTGTACCCGACATTCACCTTCTTTTTGCTCTCCAACAATGATGCAAAAAAGGTGAGATTTCAAGTGCAGCTGCGACAAGACAAAGCCCCACCTTGGGCGAATCCAACACATGTAGTATCTAGACAGCAACGATAGTTTTAAGAGGGGGAATAAAAACTCCAGAATTTTTCGTCGGCGTGGGCGGCTGTCAGTTCGCGTCTTTGTTCGGTTGTTGAGTCGGTACAGTCATTGAGGGTTTTGACGCAGAGCCTTTGTGTTTCCTCCGGCAATCAAAGCAGCACAAAGCAGCGCCGAGATGAAGCCCTAAGTGTTGTTAATTTAACAAGAGACATCCCAGTCTTCAGCCTACTGGGATGGGACAGCTGGAGGTTAGAGCAAAGTAGACAGGAAGTTTGTAAATCTCAGTTTCTTCTGTTTTTTTTGAATGACAGACCAAGTGCAAATCCAACATGATGCTTATCTGTGTAAAGGATAAACATCAGCTGGTAATGACTTTAGAAACTTGTCTACATGACTGTTTTTGCTGACCCTCCATCAAGTGTGTAAAGATTTGTTGACTGATAGCAGAGCAGATTGCGGTTGCTGTGTAACTACGCCACTTAACAGCTCTGTCAGTTATTCACTCGCCTTCACGTGTCTTTTTGTTTTATTGATCGCAGGCAACTGTTCCTGGTCTGTCAGAGATCAGTACCCGTCGCCTCCCGAGCAGAGGGAGATTCACGGACATGGCAGGAAGAAAAGCCGAGCTGATTCTTCTCGCTCTCTGCCTTCTTTGTGGCGCTGCCCTTTGCTTGGTAAGATATTGGTTTTATTTAAAAAAACTACAAACTTGAGTTTTATTTGCAAATCAACAACATGTAACCTTTTTATTTTCTACCTTCCAGCCCACAGGTAAAGTTTCAGGTGAGTCTTTCTTTCAATGAACACTTATTGGTTTTTCTTTTTTTGCTCCCTGCTTTGATTATAACTTTCCTCATGTCCACTTATAGACTACGATGTGGACGGCGGACAGGACCTCGACATATTTGACATCAATGAAGGTTTGTAGAGCTTTCTTCTTGCAGCGTCCACACTTTTATATGCAGCCACCTTGTAAATCCTAACCTTGGTGCTTGGCCTCCACAGAAGCCGGGCTGGATCTGTTCGAGGGCGACATCGTGCTCGACGAGGTGCTTTTTTTAAATTATTATTTTTTTGTCATTTTCATTTGCACAAGTGGCTTTTTGTGGAGGAAGGTTCAACCCTGACTTTTTATGCTCTTCCAATCTTCGCAGAAGCAAACTCGGAACTCCATAATCGGAGACGAGTACAGGTGGCCGAAGACGATCCCGTACTACTTTGAAGACGACCTGGGTAAGAGAAATAGAAATAGATGTAAAGAATGTCTCTGCAGCTTTAGGTTGAGGAGAATATGGGAGGATTCACACAATGTGGAGCATAAAGTATTAGTCCTGTGGTATAAGTGACGGAAAGTAAAAGCAAAGGTAGCTCCTTTTTGTGTTTGATTTACATGCATAAGTATTTTTATTTAATCCTTCAAGTCCGCTACATTACAGAGGAAAATGTACTTTTTCTCCAGCTACAGTTACGAGCTGCTTCTTGGATTAAGATTGCACATAAACACAACTGTATGATGCATTATTGTAGACTGTCATATAGGAAGCAGATAAAATGTAGATTCTCCTTCATCAAATGCAGCATTAAGATGCTTCTTTACTGATTACAGCATCGATAGTAAAGTTGATGACAGTGACATAATAAAATGAACAGTGCCTGCCATGCATCATACTTTTATTGCAGCCTTTCACTTATTAACAGTAGATTATTTTCATACTGCAGCCATACGATAAGACAGTGATACTCCAGCAAATAGCACAGGCAAATATTTCTATTTTTTGTTTTTCATTTGTTAGGATTTTCCTTTTTAATTATTTTTGTTGGACTATTTTTGTTGAATTTCTTTTTTTTTAAGGTTGAATATTACAACATACTAGTAATTCCATGTCTCACCACTAAGACAAACTACCTTTTTTCAGTTACAGTACACAACTCGCACCCTAAAAATTGCATGTTTTAGGTTCAGTCGTTTACAAACGATGACCCACGCAGGTTTAAGTAATGAAACAAGGGTGCTTTACTGTGTTCACGCTGCATTATAGTCATCTGTAAAAGCAAATTTATCATTTTCTCTGCAGAGATCAATGCGAAAGGTGTGATTCTTAAAGCCTTTGAGCAGTACCGGCTCAAGACCTGCATCGACTTCCAGCCTTGGAACGGAGAAGCAAACTACATTTCTGTCTTTAAAGGGAGCGGGTAAGGGAAGGAGACGTTTCATTTCCAGTAGTGGTGTTACTCCAGCTGAGTTTATTTGTTCGGAAAGATGTTTTTTGAGGGTAAAAATACAAAAATTCTTGGGCGCTGCTATAGCTCACCTGGTTGAGCTGGCGTCCCATGTGCAGGGCTACAGTCCCAATGTGGAGGTCATGAGTTCGAATCCTTTAATACATGTCCTCTTCCAATTCTTCTCCCCTACTTTCCTGTCTCTCTCTCACTGACACTATCCAACAAAGGCCAAAAAATTTACTTTAAAAATACAAAAACTCCAGATCTAATAACATGAAATTGCCAAGATTGAGCCCACATATTTTACAGAACTTGTTCCAAAGAGCAAATAGGTAGATTGTTAACAAGAAGCATAAAAAATGAAAACACTTTTTCTGAATTCAGTCTAGATCGACTCAGACTGACCTTAAAGATGAATAATTTGCGAGACAGGCTAAACTTTTTAAAAGATGAATTCTTGGAATATTCTGCATGGTTATTATTTCAGAAAGCATCTTTGAGATAACGTCTTGTTCTCTTTCCAAAAGCTGTTTCTCCTCCGTTGGTAACCGGCACGTTGGGAAGCAGAGGCTGTCCATAGGAACCAACTGCGACCGCATCGCCACCATCGAACACGAGTTCCTCCATGCTCTGGGTTTCTGGCATGAGCAGTCCAGGTCAGACCGCGATGATTACGTCAACATCATGTGGGACCGCATCTCAGAAGGTAACGAATCTCCCACTGTTAGCCAGCCATCTGAATTATAGTCATAATTATAACGCTGGCCATTCATGCTCCCACATATGATTCATCCCTTTATGACATGCCTCCTTCATGACTCTGGTTTGCACAAGTATGATTATGATTTGATAAGACTGAGACATTGTGTAAAATGCTTATATGTTATACATTACGTCTATAGTAGCTTTTCAGAAAATCGAAATTCTAATCAAACAGGAAAATTACTTCAGGCCAAGCGGCGTTCAAGAGGTTTGTTATGAAGGACGTAGTGGGAAGTGCTCAGTGCACTCTGGATTTGATTTACTGCTTGTGTGATAAGCATGTGTTGCTCTCCTGACAGCAGGATCACAACAAGATAAGCAAAGGCAAGCTGTCTCAGTGGCGCTGACCTATGCTCATCAAACTGCTAATAAAGACCTGATTAAAGTACAGTGCACTTTGATATGTTCGCTTCCATCTGTCAGAGCTTTAAACACTTGTTGACAACTGACTTTTATGAGAGAGCTCAATAAACATCCACCTGCGCTTTAAGGATAAGGAATCACACAATGTGATAATGAATTAAACTGCACCGACTGATCCGCAGGTAAAGAGCACAACTTTGCCACCTACGACGACACCACCTCCAGCTCTCTGGGCGTGCCCTACGACTACGGCTCCATGATGCACTACAGCAAAAACGCCTTCCGCAACGGCACCGAGCCCACCATCGTCACCAAGATCGCCGCTTTCAGCGACGTCATCGGCCAGCGGATGGAGTTCAGTGACAGCGACCTGCTCAAGCTGCACCGCCTCTACAACTGCAGTAAGAATCCGTAAATGTCAGCACGATGCATCAGTGCAGATAACGTCAATGCAGCAAATTGCAATGTGGCCGATCAGATGGCTTATCTCTACAATGTTTGCGTAATTGAACAGTTTACTGCAGTTCAGAGTTCTTCTTCACTTGTGTGTTTATGAAATGTCTTCCAGCCCAGGGCTCCACCTTCCTGGACTCATGCGACTTTGAACGTGAAAACATCTGCGGCATGGTCCAGGGAAAAGGAGATAAGGCCGACTGGCAGAGGGTTTCCACGGCTGTCGGGGGGCCCGACACTGACTACTCCAACTTGGGCAAATGCACAGGTGAGGATGAGCTCGGAGTGACTCGCATGAAGCGTACAGACACAGATGCACACTTTTGATTTAAAGGACAAGATCCCATTTTTATCATTCTGTCTTAACGTGCTTGAAAAAGGATCAGGGAAACACAAAGACGGAATTTAAAACCAACAGATGAAGCCGCACTGAACCTTTTCGGGGCTTTAAAATGCATTTTGCTCCACATCTCTTCCATTAAATTCACATATTAGAAACAGTCTCCTCTTAGCCAGCAAGCATCAGCATGTGTGCTTGTTGAGATAAGTTAATAATGAGTTAACCCTTACATACTTTTAATAATTCCAGTCAAGATTTCCCTCTTAGTAAGTGTCTGTACTAATTTTTAAACTCCAGATCTGTTTAGAATGTCTAAATAACCGATGTCCCGTTCATAAATGTAAATAAAAACACACTTAAAACATGGCCTGTACAGTTTCACGGTTTCAAGATTCCCGAAAACCAACATTTTCCTTGATTTGACCCACACTGGTGGATCTAAAATCCATCTCAATTAATATTTATGGGTCTAATTTGGCCCTTAAACAGCCTCAGTGTACAAAAAGTTGTAGCACCTGTACAAAAGTATAAATACTAAAAAGTATTTTGGGGTCACTTTGGGAAAATCATCACATTTCAGGCTGCAAAAATGACATTTAGGGTGTTTTTACTGCTGTCAAATGTTAAAATGAGTCCAATTTTAAAATTTACATATACATATGTACAAAAAGACCTTTTTTCTTACTGTCTGACATTAAACTAGACTAAACTTTTCCTGTTTTGGGTCAGTTAGGATTACCAAAAGCATTTCTATTTGCTAAATGCCAGAAGGGTTAATATAGACAAATCTCTGTGATAGATTGCACTTTTCCATCTCACCATTGTGCAGTAACGCTTACATGCTGCTGTTATTAATCATTTATATCTTCAGACTCGGGGTATTTCATGCACTTCAGCACCGGCACAGCCAACGTTGGAGACACGGCTCTGCTGGAGAGCAGACTCGTCTATCCCAAAAGAGGTTACCAGTGCCTGCAGTTCTTCTACTACAACACCGCAGGAGCCAGCGACACACTGAAGATCTACGTCAGGGAGTACGACGCGGCAAACCCCAACGGAAAACTGCGCCTCATAAAGACCGTAGACGGTGAATGTTGTGAAACCGTATCGCTGTTCAGAATCTGTTGAATCCTGCTGGTGAGATGTGACTACCGTGTGCTTACCGTTACAGGACCCCCTCAGGACCTGTGGCAGCTGCACCACGTCAGTCTGGACGCCAAAACCAAATTCCGAGTCGTCTTCGAAGGGGCCAAACAGGGTACTGGGCCCGCAACGGGGGGGATGTCTCTGGATGACATCAACCTCTCTGAGACCACCTGCCCAGAGTTCGTATGGCGAGTACAAAACTTCAATGATGTCATGGACAACACCCCGATAAACACGGCCATCTTCAGCCCCCCGTTCACCTCCAAGGAGGGTTATACCTTCCAAATGCAGCTGTTCCCCAGCGGGAGACAAGGCTACCCCGGAGAGCTGTCGGCCTACGCTCACCTGGTGGCCCGCCAAGGGGACACGGGACAGACGTGGCCGTGCCCCTGGAAACAGATAACCATGATGCTAATGGACCAGAACCCGCACATCCAGAAGCGCATGTCCAACCAGCGCAGCGTCACCACCGACCCCAACAAGAAGGCAACAGGTGCTGCGACTTTCACTGCCGGAGAGACTCAAAACATCGTTAAAAACAAAATCGTTAAATTGACTGTTTTTGCTGGTTTTCAAACAGATTCTGACCAGTTTTTCTGGGATGATCCTCGGAAGGTTGGACAAGAGTTCACGGACACAGACGGATCAAAGTATTTCCGAGGGCCAGGCGCCGGCACCGCTGTGTATCTCACCCACCTCAGGGCCAAAAGCAGAGATTTCATCAAGGGAGGAGACGCCATCTTTCTGCTCACCATGGAGGGTGAAAGATTACACTATAAACCCAACATCAAAAACATTTGGTGGTGTTAAAATGCTTTGGGCTGCCTTTGTTGTGCAGCCACCCCATTCTGCTACAACACAGTCGTCCTCAAATGTATTCATCCCCTTCCATTATGGAAAAGGCAAAATTCACGATAGTCATTAAAACAACTAGAAACCGAAGAAAGTGATAATAAATAAAAATTTGCTAAATTATAATTTAGTGAAATAAGACGTTGCTTTTGAATTGTGGTTGAAAAGAATAATTTAAAAAAATAAAACAAAATAAAACATTTCTGACAAATTAGAGCACTGATACCTGTCAACAGGTGCAGAAGTCTGACTGAGAGTTACAGGAAACACCTGATGGCAGTGATTGGCTCAAAGGGTTGTTCAACTAAATGTTAGTTTACGGGTCCCATCATGCTTGTTTACTTGGGTTGTTTTAAAAAAATATATATTTCTGTTGAACCACAATTCAAAAGCAAAGTCATGATTTTCCTTAAATTTTTTATTTATATTACTTTTGTCAATTTGAACTTTTTCCACCTATTTCAGATGTTTGTTTTTTTTCCCTTCTTTAATGGGAGGCTATGAATAAATGTGAGGACGACTGTACATGCTAATTGTGCAAACAGCATTCGTGGGATTATGTAGGTCAGGGATGCATGATTACATTCATGATTTACATACCCGCTTGTTGGAAAAACACTCAAGTTAATGATGCCGAGTAATCGTTTTCATGTTTAACAACTGCTCTCTCATTTGCTGTCCCTCTTCAGATGTGTCCCATCTGACGACGACCCAGCCTTTGCCTTCCTTACGACCGACCACCCCCCCACAACCAAGCAGCCCCACCCCCCCACAACCAAGCAGCCCCACCCCCCCACAACCAAGCAGCCCCACCCCCCCACAACCAAGCACCCCCGCCCCCCCACAACCAGGCGGCCCCACCTCCCCTTCCTCCACCGCCTGCCTCAACGTGGAGTGTAAGAATGAGGGAGTCTGTGTGGTGGAAGGAGGCAAAGCTGTTTGCAGGTGAGCACCTTTTGGCTGCGGTCGTACCAATGTGTTGTCAGTCTGAAGATTCAACAGACATTCAGGTCAGAATGGTTCTGGGCAGCTGGTGTTCACCGTCTCAGCTTAACCTGAGTACGATCACCTCTCCTATGAGATAACATCAAGTTACTGTTTGACCAAAATGCTACACAGGCGTTTTTTTTTTTTTTTAACACCTGTGCTGACTTGCATGAGAGTTGCAAGATAAAAAAAAAACAAAACATAAATTATGATGTAAACTATTTTGCAAACACATTTCAATTGTGAATTTTCCGAACTCACATTAAAATTAAACAGCACACAAGAAGCTTTTGCCAGTAAATGACTGATGCTACATCAATACATTTGCATTTCAGTAATAACTGAATAGATTTTGTTTCTTCAATATGTCAAAC
>NW_007578956.1:132152-152077 GCF_000690725.1 Stegastes partitus | reverse complement strand
GCCCTGTGATAGACTGGTGACCTGTCCTGCCTTCACCCTGAGTCAGCCCCCCCCTCCCTCCCTGTGAAGATTAAGCGTTGTATAGATAATGGTTGGTTAGTCATCTACGATTCTCTCGTCGGACTGTGTGAGAAAAAAACCCCAAGTGGACTATTTCTCAGCCATGCACAGTAGCTTTCTGCAACCTTTGGACAGAGTTAATAAAGACTTTTCCTCTTGTTTCCAGTTTTTGTGCAAAGGGAAGCGAACCACCTGCTCACTTTAGCTTCTACTTGCTAGTCTTCACTGAAGAACTTTCAAAAATTACACACAAACAGACCCGTCAAAGCACCATAAAAGACAGTCAATCAGTTCCACCTCCCACCCGTCTCTACATGGTCTGTATGAACACTGCGATACCTTTCAGTCTGACTCTTCTCTCTCCCGTCCATCTTCTTCCTCTCCAGGTGCGCGGTGGGAGACGACTGGTGGTACTACGGGGACAGCTGCCAGCACAAGGGGACCACCAAGGATAAAACCACCCTCGCGCTCGCCTCTTCTCTGTCTGTGCTGGCAGCCATGTTGCTGATCACGGCAGTCAGCGTCTTCTGTGTGAGGAAGAAGTACAAGAAACAATCTGATGGCAGCAATTTTGTCATGGGAAACGTTCACGTCAGTGACAAACTCGGTTAGTTTCTGATTACAACTTGTTGAACAGAAGAAAACAGCAGAAACAGCCGACTGGATGTAAAATAAATGAGCATTTCTTTTTTTTAAGTTGAAATTTTTTGCACTAAATACTGTATAAACCAGGCTTTGATGTATAAAATGAAGGAATTTGTCAAAAGCACGTCCCTTAAATGCTGAATTAAAACCCCAGGCAATGATCAAAACATGGCATTAGACTGCCCCCTGCTGGTTATTTAATGTAAAAACACAAGCACAATGTAAGAGTATTATTATGTCAAATAAAGTATTTTTTAATTAAGTTTTCTGTAAATGTTTTAAACTGCACGATCATCCCAGCCGCCTGATAGATTGTTTTTTTTCCCCCGTTAATTATTAAAAACAATTCCCGGACAACGTGACATTATATTCACAAATTTAAAATTTATTATACCAAAGACAGGAACATTTGTGTTGTCTCTTTTCCATGTGGATATATTTGTATTACTGAACTTGACACAGTCATGCCGGTGATAACAGTTACTGCAGGAGGGAGGTGGGACTAAAATTACCTGTGAGTGTCCGTGTGTGTGTGTGTGTTTGTGTGTGTATGTTTTGTCTGAGTGTGTGTGTGTGCATGCAAAGATCTGTCGATTAGTGTTCAATAGATACAGTGATGACTACAGGACATCACAATTAAACAAAGTGGAGCAGACCATCGCAACTTAGTGTACTGTATTGCATGGAATGTTGGGTTTTCTGACCTGCAATTGCACATTAATATTTATTTGTGTGTGTGTGTGTGTGTGTGTGTGTTGTCTTTGTGGGTCTACGTTGTAAGATAAAGGGGGGGGTGACACCTCCATAACAGCAAACAACACATCCTCCCCACCACTAAAACCTTCACCGACATACAGGTACGCAGTTCCTTTAAAAGCATCAGTATACAACATTTCTCTTATTTACAATCATTGGAAAAAAAAAAAAAAAAAAAAATCACCATTTCTCTCAGAGAAGATTAGTAAAAGTGACTGAGTCACCATAAAGAGTATGCAACTCCTAGGAGTTAGTATTGCAAATTTCTACAAAAAATTTCTATGCCATTTTACAGGCCAAGAGCCATGATTTACTGAAGAAATACAGTATTTTAAGTGCCCTATCTACAACAGTTAGGTGTGGTATTAATGGTGTACCATTCAACATAGTTCACTGATAATAAAAAGATTATGTGTCTGTTTTTAAAAAGTTCTTTCAGCAACTTCACTGCTTTCACATTAAAAGATATGGTAAGTTCTTACAAAACAAACAAACAAACAAACAAACCATGGAATTGTTATCCATATTAACAGGTGTTGTGGCAAGCTAACGCTATTGCAAAGAGACTAGTGTTGATTACATACTCAGCTGGTTGTCTAATGTAAAAATAACGTTCCACAGTCTGTGAGAGAAGGGCACGACCATGGACACTAGAAACCGTGTCCACAGGCTATTCAAGAGGGTTGAGTATCATTAAAGGGCTCATTTGCTTGTTTTATTCTATGAGTTGCTTGGGTGGAGCGGGTTACAGTGCATGTTTCTCCAATGACGAGGCTGCGTGGAGCTCGGGAGGCTGCTTGGAAAAAGCTCGATGGAACTTCTTCATGTGCATCTCACAGCCTCTTGAGGAAAACTCTGTTTGTGTCCACACGTGGGAAAATCCGAGCGGTTGGACTGATGAAAAAGAGGAGACGAGGCCGTAGTTTGCTGCTCAGAGAGGGGTGTCGTAATAATCCGTGGGCTGATCGGTCCCGGGCGGCTTCTGCTGTTTCTGCTGATGCTGCTTCATGATCTCCTTCACCTCCTCCTCCAGCTCGGGGGGGATGATGAACTGGTCGTCTGGGTCGGGCTGGGCTGGAGCTGTGAAGTAACCCCCGGACTTCTTAGAAGGAGCATCGGCGGCCACCTCAATAAGGTTGTGGCTCTTTTCCTGCCGCGCCACCGACCCGTTAATCCTCCTCTTGCCCGCCAGCTTCCCTCCGTCCCCACCTGCCGCTCCGACACCCTGCCACGAATCCTCTCTCTCGAGCCCGTTCTCCGTCTCCCCGTGGTTCATGTCGACCCCGTCCTCCAGGGGCTCCGGGGTGCACGGCGGCGGTGGAGGCGGGGGGAGAGTGAGCAGGACGCGCTCCTGACTGGAGGGCGCTGATGTTTGGGGAGATGAGGACAAGGACAACTCTGCTTTCAGGCAGTGGACGTCCGCCTCCACTTCCACGCGGCTCCCGTTTGAGAAAACACCAGCAATGGGCTCTTCGTCCTCGCTGTCCAGCCCGTTGTCGGACAGGGCGCTGGAGAAGGTGGCACTAGATAGCTGCCTCTGAAAGGAGCCCGCTAAACAGGCAGGATGGAGGGCGCAGCAGCTGCGGGCAGAAGGCAGCTCTGAGGCTGGGAACAGATACTGGCAGGGCTGGGTGGCTGTGGGGGCCTGTTGCTGCTGTAGGGACATCAAGTGGGCTTGATGGTGCAGGTGGAGGTGAGGGTGGTGGGGCTGCTCCTGCAGGAGTACCAAGGAGCTCTGCGGAGGCTCGTCGGACGAGGCCGTGGAGCCCACCTCGCTGCTCATCTCACTGGTGCTGATCTCGCTGCTGATTTCACTGCAGGAGGATGGAGGCACGGGGAGGGAGCCGTCGGAGGGCCGCTCCTTGATGGCGGAGGACGAGGGGGGATAGGGGCCTAAGCCGGGGCTGGGAGGCGGCTGGGGGGGCTCGGAGCAGCAGCAGGAGCAGCAGTCTTCGCTCACGCTGAGCTGGACCACGACGGCGCTGAGGCTGTCGGTGCAGCCGTAGCCCTGCGCCAGCGTGCACAGCTTTTTAGCAGCAGCCAGGCCGTCCGGGACGTTCCGAACGGCCTCCACGGCTTCGGTGGGGGACACCGCATCCCACAGGCCACGGCTGCCCAGGATGAAGAACTCGTCCTGGGGGGTGAGAGTGACCGTCTGCACATAGGGGCAAGGGATGACGGAAGGGTAGAGGAAGGAGTAGCCCATGATTCGTGTGGAATCCGTCACGCCATTCACTTTGTTGTCCTGCAGAACAGAGAATATAAATCAATGCAGTGCACATCTAATAGACATTAGTGCAGCTCATGCTGATTACAATGTGCTTTGGATCTCTACCTCAGTGATGATAGCCCTGTGCTGCCGGATCCTACGGTACTCGTCCTCGAGCCCGACATTGTGAAGCAGTGACAGTGACAAGGGCTTTCCATCACGGCACAGGATGGCCTGGCACTTGCCCACGTTAGCAGCTGTGAGGGTGAAGCAGCCACCGGGGTCGGTGGGGTCGTGGCGAATGTGACACAGAGCTGCCGAGCCGCCCAGTTTCTGTCCTGCAGTTCCAAGTTTCCTGCAAAAGAGTAAATACACGGCAAGAGGAGGGTTAATTGTGTACGTAAGAGTTTCTGTTGGAAAGATTAGAGGTTTGCAGTGTATAATAAATGTCTTTTATATAAGAGAATGACAGATCAAATGAGGAACATGCATTAATATCCCTGTCAAGCCTATCGTGTACCTTTGCATGACGAGGAAGGTGTTGGTCATGTAGTCCTCTTCGCTCTTGGTTTTGTGCAGCTCTTCAGCCAGCACGTCGTTCATTGTGCACTGCAAAAGGTAGGGCACCTCCACATTCCTGTCTCCATCAAACACGCCGTACAGAGCTTCACGACTCCCACAGAAGCTGTTCACTGAAAGGGCTGCGACACAGAGTCTGAAAAGAGAGAGGAATGTGTTCTGTGAGGAAACAATGAAAGCTTCAAAACTACACTAACTCCTCTGTTCACATATCGATTGTGTTTCTCTGCACACTAATAACCAGGGAAACAAAGCGTTCTGTGATTCAGCTGACTGTACGGCAAAAAAAAAACCTCTGTCATCTTCTCATCAAGCATCACCTACAAAAATGAAAAATATGGACGCAAGATGTGCATTTGCTCAAATCTTTTCTTCAGCACGCACACCTAAGTTTTGAATTGAGGTGCTTTGGCATGTGAATGTGCATGATTCCCGTTAATATTTCCTTCATTAGAGTCATGTGGCTTTATCAATGCGTAGCCTCAACAGGTTTTGATTAGCGAGGCTTCAATGGACGAGTGCGATGGCCGTGTGGTTGTTTCATCATTGACTGGATTCTACTTACTTGTTCTTGACGCCCGAGGCCTCTGTGTAACCATGACTCCACACAGCAGGCCCTCCAGACGCCTCGTTCGATGAAAAGGTTGGAGGCGGATCAATACGGAAACAGCGAATGTTACTGGAAAACAAGAAAACATGAAAAAGATCAATTTTACTGTATCGCGTTGAGGCATTAGGATGCATAAACCACTGAGAGGGCTTCATTCTTATTTACAAATGACACAGAATGTTCAATAACTAAATAAAATAAACAAAATCAGATGTGCAAATGAAGATTGTAGTCGTACAAACAGATCGAAAAGACCCTTAGAATAACAATGACGTACTTGAGCTGCTCGAGGGTCTTGTGGTCCAGGTTGAGGCGAGGGTTTCCAGTCAGGTCCAGCTCCTGAAGCTTCGGAGGCAGATTTTCTGGTAGAGTAATCTCACTCAGCTCGTTACAGCTCAGATCCACGCACTGACAACAACAAGACAAGATGTCAATACTCGCGCAAATTCATATTCAGCGAGAGCTTAGGGGGGGCTCGTACGCGAGATGCTCTGCTGCTGCCGGCTTACTTTCATCTCCATCAGCTGCATGACCTCAGGAAAGACCTCGATAGCGTTGGAGTGGGCGATGAGCGTGTGCATCCGCCGGCAGTTCATAATGGTGGTGGGGACGGTCTTCAGCATGTTTCCGCTCAGGTCCACCTCCTCCAGCTCCTCCAGCTTGGCCATTTTGCTGAAGGAATACGGGAAAGCAATAGGTGAGCACGATTAGCTTACCGATGCCAGCTGTGTAAAGCTCGCCTTGTGCAACAGAAGCTTCCGTGTGCCGGGAAGACAAGATGAAGTTCAGGGGAAAGAAGGAAAGAACCTTCTCATGCAATTTAACTGGAAACCAAGTTTTCTTATCTGTTATTTTCCACGCAGCTGTTGTATCGCGTGTATAAAACTGTAAAACCAGTCTGAGTCGAGCAGAGGAGCCAAACTCTGTCGCAACTTTTGAGTGTTTCTTTTACATCTACTTGTAATCTCGAAAATATTTTATTGAGTTTAAGAGTGTGGCCTACTCGAGTTGTTTTATCCTCTGTTTAGTTGGGTGTCTCTGTTATTGGTCAAGAGAAAATGGCAAACATTTACTGCTTCCCCCTTCTTAAATGGAACTTAGTTAGGATCTGCCGTTAACTTTCTTTACATAAGTGGAAATTAAATCTATTTGTGTTTTGGACTTTTCAGACATTCAAAAGAATAAATTATGTTAAAAATGTTGTGTAAATGATTAATTAAAAGGAAAAAAAAAACTTTTAGTTCCAGATCTAGTATAAAATACAAGTAAGAAGAGAGATGATTGGAGTTTTTTTTTTTTTTTACCTGGCTGGGAAAGTCTGGAGATGGTTGTAAGCCATGTGCAAAACTCTTAGGTGCGTATGGCCCGTTAGCATGGGCACACACTTGTCCGTCAGCCGGTTGTTGGTCAGGTAGAGTTCCTGTAGGATGCTGTGGCTTTCCTCCGACAGGGTGGAGGGCGGCAGGTGCTCCAGCTTGTTGGCTGATGCATTTACGCATCGTAAGCTGAAAGCAAAAATTCATTTTAGATTTCCTTCAGGCAAAAAAAAAAAAAAAGATGAATCATTTTCATTACAAACACCAACATGACATCTATTAATCTATCTTTTCTACTGGTTGCTTGTTTTTTATTTGCCTGTCATCCTTGCCCTTGGTTATCTTGTCCTTGATTAAAAATTCCTATTCCTGATTTCTAGTCCTTCATCTTCATATACCTGCATTTTCCATACACTTAATTTTCTTGTCAAATGTTGGATGCATATTGGTGAGAATTAATTAAATCCCCTCCGTCTAATATTACCTGTCAGATTTGAGGAACAGGTTGCAGGGCAGCTCCACCAGTTGATTGTGCTGTACATCCAAAACCTCCAGCAGAGGGCGCTCCACTCTTTCGGGCAGCTTCTGCAACTGGTTATGTCCTGCACTCAGCTTCCTCAGACTGTTGCTGCATAACAACCTGCAGCACATATACAGATGGTTGGGTCAGTGGTTGGAACATGACAGATAAACAATTAGCCTCGTGTGAATCTGCAGTGTGAGCTAGTCGGATAGTGGTTGGTGAACAGGTAAGGTGACGCATGATGTTTTTTTTTTTTTTTCCACTCACGACTGAGGAGACTGTAACTGAGGAAGGCTGTAATGGAAATGAGGATAGTGCAGGAGGAGGATGGGGGTGTGGATGAGGATGGAAAAAAATCAGAAAATAGCAGCGCCTCTAGTGGAGCCTGCAGCAGAAATTCATCATTCTGACACTTATTGGGTAAAAAATAAATCTACAGACAATGAGGGGGACCAAGAGGTAGAGAGAGGGAGAAGTAGAAAGGGGGCAGGGGGGAGAAAGACGGGATGCAGAGGGAGCAAGGTTGACAAAGTCGATGCGAGACACAGAGAAGAGGAAGACGTGCATCCGAGCTGACCTTCTGAAAGGCTATATAAAGAGGAGGGGAATGGACGAAGGCTGCGGAGGTTACAGGCTATCTGTGTGATTTATGGCGCTCTATGGGGGATAGATGGCCGGCCGACAAAGAGCAGGACGGGGAAAAAACGCAGCGTCGTACTCCGTTTACAGCCTTTACTGACACGTTTGCTGTGAGAGGGACACTCACCGCGCTGGGAGCTCAGTGATGAGGTTGTGGCTCACGTCCAGAACTTCCAGTTTCTTCGCTTCACACAGCCAGTCTGGCAAGGACTCCATATGGTTCCTACAGGAGGAGAAAGGGGATGATGATGATGATAAATTATGTGCAGCTTGGAATATTATGCACAGGCATATATGCAACTGCAGATGTGACTTTCTTTTTTTGTAATATTTTCGCTTCAGTTTACCAGGAAGTCTTAATACTCTCTCTCAAAGTGTTAAAACAATTCAGCTTCCTAAAATCACAGCACAGTAATCTCTCCATGCATTTTTATTGCCTATAACTAAGCCAAGTACGGAAGCCTATATTTAATTTACAATCAAACCTTGAGTCAAATGTCGGCTAAAGAATGACAGCCTGCCAAGTGGATATTTCACCACACTTGCATAGATCCTTTTACTGCGCAGCCCCCTATGCAGTTACACGATCTTCAAAGCGTCACTTACACCGAACAATTACTGCTCTCGTACCGCAAAGAGGATGTACTTGCAAATGAGCTGCATTTTTAGACAGTTTTAATTAGCGTTTGATTCTTTTTTTTTTGTACTTTTGGATTTTTCCTCACCTTGAGATATCCATGTAACTAAGATTGGAGGGCACAGGACTGACATCCAGTTGTCGTAGCTCTGTAGGGAGAAATCCAAACACATTAACCTACAGCAAGGACAGACGCGGTCTATTACAAAGGCAGGTGGATGGAAAATGGACGGGGGGAGCGTTTGGGAGGAGGGCGGGGGGGGAGAGGATGTGATGACAAGTTAGAGAGGAATGATGGAGAGAGACGACGAGACTGCTGCACTGATGAGAAAAAATGGATGCGTGCAGGTAGACGGGCGTAGGTAGAAGTTAGGCATGCAAGAAAAGGAGCAGCATTGTGTTATATTATAAGAAAAGAGAGCAGCAAGTAACAAGAAGCAGATTTCTCTTCATTAACCACACGTGATGACGCTCGAGGCGCCAAACTCACCGTTGCTGGAGGCGTAAATGCCTTTGAGCAGGCAGCCCTTGGCCCTGAGGCCGGCGATGTGGTTCCTCTCACAGTGAAGCACCTCCAGCCTGGGGAAGACCGAAGCATCCAGGTCCGTCAGCCTGTTGTCCCTCACGTCCAGCTGGGTCACGTGTCTCAGCAGGTCAGGCTCATCCGGCACCATGATGGAGATCTTATTCAACCTGACAGAGGAGGCAGGGAGGAGACGAGGGTTCATCTCCAATTGGATGACGTGGAATTGCTCAGGCTGTGGCCTTCTTTTTTTTTTGTAAGGTAGGGAACATGCCTTGGGTGATCGGTGGTATATTGTGCAGTGTTATCGGTGTGTTTCGTATACAGCTGTTCTAAGTGCAACACTGATGGAAAGAGAAAGCTGGGGTTTGTAACATGAGATGTGTGTTTGTTGCACTGTAAAAGACACGACTACACCTACTGCTTCTGTCTAAAAATGTTGTTACGCACTCAATTACTCAAAGAGACGAAAGATGTGTTATTCTGCTCCATAAACAAACACCAAAATTTGCTTAATTGGCTCTGCCCTGCTTGAATCATAGACAATCCTCTCCTCTGAAAACATTCTGTGATGACTTCTTCAAATCGCTCAAAACCCACAGAAGCTGAATTTTAAACCACAATCAGCAGACAACGAGAGAACAGCAGATGTCTGACACATGACTGTCAACTCATTACTCACACAACTTTTGAGCACATTTCTAGGAGACAAAAGTTTCGAAAATCAAAAAGCAACCTCGCCGACTGATCTTCGTCTAAACACGTGAGGAAAAACAAAACAAAACACAAATTTACAAACCCTGTTTAAACAAAGCCAGGAGGAGTGAAGCATTAACAGAGAAATAGTGCAAGTCACTGCAGCTCTGTGCTTTCCCAGACGACTGGGAGACACCTGAAGGAGCCACTGCGGGCCAATGATTTCCTGATTCCGTGCTGTCTGACTGTTCTGCTTGTGCTGTTGGCTTCCTCCCCGTGTTGTTGTTTCTATCATTAGCAGGATAACATGTGTCATTGAGTGCAGTGCCTGGGATACGCATGACTGGGGGATTAAAGCGGTACCTGTTCATCATGACAAAGCTAAAAGAGTTCATTCATGCAATCCTGCAACAATCTGCCTTCATTCTCGTACCTCAGATCGATGTGTTTGACGTGAAGCAGCCGGAAGTTCTGCAGGGTGAGCGTTTCTAGGTGGTTGCCGGCCATGCACAGCTTCTCCATGGAGGTCAGCCGCTCCAGCACCTGGGGCACGTGGTTGAACTGGTTGAAGGAAAGGCCCAAGTAGCTCAGCCTCTGGAGGGAGCCCAGCTCGTTGGGCAGGTCATTTAGGCTGTTCCCATCCAACAGGAACGTCTGCAAACTGGGAGGGCGACACAAGTTTAGACGATTAACTTCACTCCTGACAGAGACGATGGGAAGGACGGCATTTTAACAACGAGTTGTTATTATTTTGACTGACAGTGTACCAACTGAACTTAATATCCAGCAGATGGCAGCAGCAACACAAACGCCCTACTGGCCACTTGAGGAATTTACAGGCATACCAGATCATTCCCGCAGATTAACTTCTCATCTTGCTCTGCTTCAACCAACATACCTGTAGGCTCGGTCTAAAATGGGGTTGCAGTTGAAGCACATGTACAATCCAAACTATTGGCTCTGACCCACTTACTAAAAGACTCCCTTAATCCCTATTGTCATAATGGAATAAAACGGACTAAATAATGCATGGCCGCTCAAGTTTAAGACCTTAACAGTGAATTAGTAAAGACTTCAGATCTAGTAAATACGTCTAACGCTCCTTTAAAGAGTGAGTAATAGGGCTTTTCCACAGGAAAGCGGGCTGGAGCTCAACCAAAACCTACAGTGTTCTGAACATTCCCACGAGGAAAAAAGAAGATATTCAGCCAGAAAAATCTGCTATGTTCCATCGTCTTGAAAGCGTTGGCCTAGAACTAAGAAAAATGCAATCTTTTTGGAGGCAGGGTAACGCCGTCACCTCAAATGAACTGGATATTATTTCCCAGCCGCCAGGACCAAGTGACAATTCATTTCAAAAAATGGAATTCAGCGGTCCATCGAAAAGCGCCGATGTTTTACCGCCAGTACAGTCCCCAGGGAGAAATGCCAGCAGCTCACAAAGAAAGCCTCAGGTGTGCACCGGAATACGGAAGGAGATGGTCGAAACCGAACAACAGATCAGCTCAATAGCAAAAAAAAAAAAAAGAGGAACTTTTAAAAAGGCGACAGAAATACAAAAGAGTGAACCAGAGTAAGAAAAGAAAAAAAGCACTCCGTGACCGAGCCGAAATGTCACCATCAAGCACCACAAATGCCCCGGCGTCATATGTTGGAGCTGGCACAACACATCTCTCCGGTTGTTGTGCCATGTGACAGTTGCTAGGTAACTTCCACATTTGGCTATGTAAACTTTTGATATCAAACAGGCAAAAATGCGGTCGGTTTGGGGAAAAGGCTGGCTGGTTGCCGAGGCCTGCGACGGCATCGGTGCATGCACAGACTGGCCCACATCAGCAGAAAAGATCTGGGACAATAAGGGAACAGCTTTGGGTAATTACCAGCATCTCAAACCGTCAGTAGTGGAGAGAAAGAAGGTAAACACCAAAAACAAAACCAACAAAAAAAGCAGCCATTAAAAGAAAAATGACTTGTGATTCAGGTGTGTTAAGTCTCTGGCTCTACCACACATTTAACCTAAATCCCCTTTTCTGAGATTGACATAAGGATAAGCTTTACGATGAGTACTTCTGCGTCATCGGTGAGTTCCTTTTTTTTTTTTGCTTACTTGGTCATGGCTCCCACAGAGCTCGGGACAGAGGCCAGGTAGTTACAGCTGAGGTTGACCTCCGTCAGGGTGGGGATTTCACAGATGGCCAGGGGGAACTGGCCAAGGTGATTGTTGGACAGGTTGAGGCTCCGTAGACGAGAAAACCTGGAGACAGAGGACGAAATGATTAATTAAAAGAGAAGAGAAGAGAAGAGAAGAGAAGAGAAGAGAAGAGAAGAGAAGAGAAGAGAAGAGAAGAGAAAAGTTTGAGGGGGTACTTGTGTCTTGTCAACATTAATATTGCATGAAGAGTATAACATATTCATACATATATTCATGGGGAATGTAGCAAAGTGTAGCTAACACAGAGTTTTTCAGACTGAACACACCCAATAAAAGTGCGGCTAAACCTTCACATTTGATTGTTGAGCAAACAAGTGGCGCAGAGACGTCCGTGTTGTTCATTTAAACACCAGCGACCGGTGGCATTCAGAGTGCCGTCCCGTGGCAGACCGGTGACCTTCACAGGGGTCAGACCCTGAGGGAGGAGGGAGCCAAGGGGAACAAAGTGAGGCCGGGGAAGTGACTCCCTCTGTCTTTATTTATCCGTCTGCACACATGCAGACACGCACATGCGACCTGCTATCACCTATCACGGGGAGAGAGAGCGGCTCGGCGAGCAACATTAGCACGGCACTCTGGAAGCAGCTGCTAACGCTGGCACTTGATTTGCCACGCTATGTACACACACACACACACACACACACACAGGTTACGCACACTTTCTCACAGTATATCATGATGATGGAGGGAAAAAAAGGCAAACGAGGTGTCGAGGCTATTGATTAGGGTGGCTGAGCAATTCCAGCTGAGGGTGACTCCTGCAGGCGGTGGGTGGGCTGCATGTGGGGAAATGTCATTCCACTATTAAATCAACCTTTGCAATCTGCTGAGTAATGCTCACACCCCCTTCCTCAGACTTCCAGCTCCGTCATTGTTTCCTAACATGATGTTATTCTGTTTTTTTCCAGCGGAGTGACTGCAAGCAAAAAGGTTTCAAACAGAATTATCTCCCAAACACGCAGCGGTCAATAGTTTTGTTCCTTTTTTTTTCTTATTTTAGCTTGTTGTTTGAATTTTCCACCACACACAAAAAACAACACAACCACACCCGTTAACCTAATCTCACACTGCGTTCAACACATTTCTGATAAATGTTCATCACTTTTACACCAAATGGCAGAAAGAAGAAGCGAGCAGATAGTTTTCTGAGAAGTTGTTGTTTCTCAACCAACTCCAAATGACAACAAATTGGTTTAAAGTTGCACTATGCCCTATTTTTGTTGCATTTTTTTTCTAACTACTATGCCTCATTGTTTCATATGCTCCACTGTCATTACCTTCTTGTATAGCCTTTGTAAGCAGCTGTTATCCTTTAGCTAAAGCTCTGATAAACCCATACCTGTCTCGCAGACAAAGCAAGCAGCTGGTGAACACATTAGAGCATTGAGAAGCTAAAAAGCTAAATATATCCCTCGTGAATTGCTGAAGAGCAAACAAAAGGTACACTAAGAGTGAATATCGGGTTTCTATTCATTAGGTGAACAGAAATGCAACTCTAAATAAATGTTAATGTTGCTCTATGTGTGCATAAGGAACACCATAATAACTTGATAAGGTGTTGTTATGGTAATATTGTGATTCTTCTGCTGCCCCCAATTGGCCGAAAAATCAATTATTATAACTTTAATGACCTTACATGACCTCTGTAGTGCTGAAATTTGTCTTTCTGCCGCCCCTCCCATTCCCGCTGCCTTCATTTCTGCAACTCTAATGTCCTTCATAACTCGCTAAACTATCATGCATATGTAAATAAACAGGCCAAAGGTTCAATTACATGCACGGAACATCAGGCATTCCCCTCAGTGAGCGGTGACCTCTGTCTCAAAGAGAGATGCATGCTGGGAAGGCGGTCCCATGCCAGAGGAAAGAGCTGGTATCCCAGACAACTGATTATGCATATCTGATTGGCACGTCACCCACCAGTTAGTATTTGGCCACAGAGAAAAGAGAGAGAAGGGGAGAGGCATGTGGCAGGTTCACACATTCCACTGCTCTTGGAAAAATACTACGCACTCTGACCCCGTGTTAGAAGTCAGAGAGGGCCAGTGTTTATACTGAAACACAAACAGACTCTCACACAACAGTCCACACCAAAACACATACACCCACATTCACAGAGGCTGCATACAGAGTATTATTGTTCTTGACTCCAGCTCTTTTGACTGGAGTCTCTCAAGGGAAAGCCAGCATTCAAGTAACTCCGCTGCATGTTTCTGTCAAAACCCCTCTATTTTCAGCTAACTATTCATCTCTTTCTCATTACTGACCTCTTTTTCTATCATGCTGGGTCAAATGCGGATGAGCCTACTTAGGTTTGGCAGCGCTCAATAGATGTTATCTCACTTGACCAGCAGGGGAGCTGTGCATCATTTGCTCAGATTTTAAATAAACTACTTATTTGCCCTCACATCATCTGCTTTTTAACACCAGTCATTATCCCTGGGATTAAAAAATAAAGATCACTCAAAAAAAAAGAAGACTTCAGAAAATCCTGACCTCATTCATTCACAACTTTCAATCAGAGAAGCGTGCAAGATCATACATACAGAGCCACTAACACACAGACACAGATTCCTCCAGCGCAGCCATCTTAAAAGAAAAAAACAAAAAAAAACAACAAATGCCATACTGTATCAAGACTTTGTATGCACTGACCCCAAATCTGTAGCCTGCAGCCACTATTTCTGTTGCATACAAGCAAGCAGCTCTGCCTCTCCTCCACACAGACACTCTATTCTGCAAACACAGCTAACACGTACTCAGTCATCAGATTCACACAATTCGCTCCGTTAAATGGTCGGACTCTTCTGGCAGTAATCTTCACAAAGAGACGCTGTGACGGGCGCGCAAGTGTACCAGCGTGTACAGGAATCCGAGTACATGCGTGCGCACACACATGAGCACGCGTGTATCTTGGCTGTGGTCTTTAATCTGGGACCATGATAAGCATGCAGCAGATGGTGCCCACAGAGAGAAAGAGTGAGAGAGGCCAGGCACACTAAAAGCTTCCCTGCAGACACATCTACCCTTCTGGGCTCTGGGCTCATTTGACTTAGCCTGGTACAGCCCTGGCTAGCCTCTGCGGTCTCGGTGTGCCAATGGCCCCGGTCCGAGACTGTTCAGGTCGACGGCTTGCAAATCGCAGGCGAAAGCTAAACAGCGCCAAACCATGACCTGCTGTTTCCAGCGAAGCCTCGATACCGCGCTGGCGTCTTGCCGCTCACCTCATTGCACAACAACCCATCCCAGTTCTTATTGTGGCCAAGTTATGCTAAGCTTTTACCTTGCATCGAGTTTCATCTTGCCCTAAACAGCCCATCCAAACCACCCCTTGACCAAATAATACCTCCTCAAGTCTGTCCTTTCTTTTATTATCTTTCGCTCCTTCCTGTCCATTTAGTTCAGCCTCAAGTGTGTTTACTGTAGATTTATGCAGGCATTGTACCTCTGCAGCTGCTGCAGGCGCTGGTCTGCAGGCAGAAAGTTGTGTTTGAGGTTGAGGTGGGTGAGGTCGTGGCTGTAGAAGAGGTTGGGAGGGAGATGCTCCAGACTGCAGCAGGACAGATCTACCGAGTTGATTCTCTGGGACACCATCTAGATCGTGGAGGGGAAAGCAATGAGAGATGACAGAGAGGGAGGGAAGGAAGAACGTGGAGTTAAACAGGATTACCTCAAGCGCACAGGACTGTTCTGGTTTACTGTTTGTGTTTGTAGCTTGCGGCTACAGGGTCAAATGTCGCTCGGTGGCAATCTCCTTAGGATTAGCGAGTCGCAAGAAGTTGAGAGAAAGCCCAACAGGTTAGTGACTTAACGTCACACGTTACAACATTGTGTAATTGAGTTAAGTGCAGGTGCACAGAGCAGTGAGCCTGCCATCATTTGATAGTCAAATCTAACAGAAACATAAAATCATAGGGCAGCATAAACTGCCCGGCTCATCCTTAAAGGAGAAAATCTACAGTCTGTAAACTGGAGCCGAGCAGAGCGAAGCTAGCTGGAGGCTCAGCAGTCGTCACTGGAGCACGTGCCGCTTCTATCCAGGCTTCTATTCTGAGTGGCCCTCAGGGTGCTGGTGACATGCATGTCCCTGTTAATATTTAGAAAAGAGGTTTTCTGGCTATGGCCTACTTGAGTTCAAATGAGAGAAAGGAGAGAGAGCCATGAGTGGTGTTTATGTGTGAGTGCACCCAGAGACACTTTGGCTTATGCGCTGCAGATTGGACAGCGGTGGGAATATGTGCAGTTTTCAGTCCACTCAGCTCGTGCGGTGGTGGGATTGTGTCGGCCAGTTGTTCTAATATGATATGCAGCTGACCCGCAAGCAGCGCCCGCGGAGGGTAACGCTCCTGCTCTCCTTCTCTCTTTTTTTTTTTGTCTATAACTCTCATGCACACACACAATACCTTGGCAGCGTGTCTGTGCCAGCGCAGGTGCTCCGTGAAGCTGTCAAAACTGACGTAGTAGGTTTGACTCTGAGGCCCTGCCGAGCTGAAGGCCAAGCAGTGATTGTGCTTCTTCACCTCCTCCACCTGCAGCCAGACACACACAGAAACACACAGGAGTGACATTAGAGTGTGAAATACTGATATCTCTGATCCCGCTCTGAATATAAATGATAACCCCCCATGTGAGCTTACAGAGTCAGAAAATAAAAAAAAGGAAACAGAGAGGAAGAGCTGACAAACGGACGTCTCCATAGATCGGTTCTTATTTGAAAAGGCTTCTGTTGAAGAGAATAAGACGCTTAATACCTGCAGGGTATACGGATTCAGCTAACCAGAAGCGCACTAATGAAATATATAGCGTGCTAATATGACGCATACATGTGTGAGCAACAATAAATGTATGTGAAGTTGCTTTTTAGACACGCAGAGTCACAAACGCTGTGAAGCACGCGGCCTCTGCGAATGAATGGCTGACTAGTTTTGTGTTTGAATAGAGCACTAGCACGCATATACACAAACACATGCAGAGGCACTGAGCGGAAGAGTGCCTGACTAGAGGTCATTTGCAGTGTGTGAAGTGTTTAGAAACTGGGTGTGGTGCAGAATTGAGCGTCCTTTGTGTCAGGGCAGACAAGCAGATAAGGCTTTTCCGAAAAGCCCTCAGAGCTTATTTGGCAGATACACACATAAAGCAATAAACAGATAAAGGTCATTTTTAGGGAGGCAATTTGGAAAAAAAAAAAAACTGGGCTAATGTGAGGCTACTCGGCTGCTGTCGCGGTGCATTACGCGAAACGTGAAAGCATGTCTTGACTCCAAATTAGAAATGGAGAAGAGAGGAATGCAGAATGCCGGAAATGTTTCGGACGAAGCAGCGCCGGATGTCAACGCAGAGGACAAACAGTTGTTTAAGGTGACATGTCGTCAAGGGCAGACTTTACAGCACAGGAAGGTGTTCGCAGAGGGTAATAAGATTGAATTTTTCCAGGTCAGTCTCTGGTGACATGGCATTATGGGTTTATGATCTAAAATAGGAATCATATAACCTTAAATGACCAGCAGGAAGAAAAAAAAAAAAAAGAAGAAGCAATGCAAGTCATGCTCCGTTGACGTTTTACATACTTTTCCGCCAATGAGCGGCAGGATGTGCATCTTCCCAGTCTGGCTCTCCTTGACAGAGGAGACGATGAGGCAGGTGCCGCACAGGATGACCTGCCGTCTGGTCCAGCGGTTGACCGGCAGCTGGAGCTTCCCTTTCCGAACGTTGTAGGTCCCGGACAGCTGGACCCGCTCCGAGCTCTCGATGCTTTGGGGCTTCCCTGGAAGGACAAAAAAAAAGTTGGTTAAGTTAGCACTGACCTAGACGTAGGTTAGGGAAGGGCTACGGGCAGGTTATGTTTAGATACAGCAGTGGCTCACGCTAAAGGCTCCCAATGATTGATGATGATGCTAGAAGAAATGTCAGGAGACAAGTGATTATAAGTGTGTCTGAGGGGCGGGAAATAAATGTGGGAAACAAATTTCATGACAAGCTGGAATTTTTAAAAGCATAACAAATGTAAACTAGCTGGTGGTTCACTAACATCAGACTCATCTTCTGGACAAAATGCATATATCTGGACAACATCAATCTATTCAACAGTTGGTTCAGACAGGATTCTGGATCAAGTCCTGCTGCCAGAATGACTAAAACAACATCCATGTTTTATCCCCACACAGCGCTCTGACCACCACATCATCAAAGGTCTAAATACTGTCAGCACAGATGTCAGGCCCACATGTCCTGCTCTGCACCTTCAATCCAGTAGCCCAGATTTACATTCAGTGCAGTGCAGTCTACATTACCAGAGTCTCAAATTTAACACCAAGTGTACCTCGTCTAAATAATGCACTTAAAATTTCCGAGCTTCCCTTTTCTTCCGTTTTACCCATCTGTCTGCCTTTCCCTCCATGCCTGGTTCTCTCACTTCGCTGCCAGCCTGCCAAACCTGACAGTCAGGCTGCTTATCAGGCGTTCTGTCAGCCAGGCTGTGTTATCGTTCTGTCTAAACATCCACCTGCTTTCTGTCTACCTCCACCTCCGTAAAAAACCTCCCCGGGCTGGCATGCGCTGCCCTCCTCCCCTCAGTCCTTCTATCCGTCCTGGCTTTCGACTCTGTTCTATCTGTAGTTTTTTTTATGTTCCGCGCTCGCAGCGTTCTTTAACCTCATTGTTTTCTCATTCGGCCCAAAGATTCATGGTGTGGTCGAGGAAGTTTCCCTCTCCAAGCGACAGATGGCCAGAAAAAATGTCTTTGGTCCTGTGGCCTACTGTAAAGTAGCTGCATCTCTCTCACGCCGTCTCCTTCCCACATGTTTCACTTCGCTCTGCACAGCGAGGGAAGCAGGGGTTTGTGTGGTGGGGGTTGGTGGAAGAAGAAGTCAGTAGGGTAAGCAAGTGTGAACTTGCTCTCGCTCTTGCGGCTTTAAATAATTTAGGTTCACATGCCGACTGTAAAGCTGATGCAGCACTGTAGCGTACTGCTTTCACACAACACACTCAGGAGGGTTTAGAAACACTCTGGCCGGAGGTGGTCCTGATGTGGTTAAACCTGAGGTCATCACAACGGGCAACGTAACATTTAAACATCTGAATTTATTCTGTCCGAGATGCAGCGTTTTCTGCAAACCTTGGATAATTTTTTAATTTAAATTAGCACAACTGAGCCCGAACTGCCCCTCGGTGCTACGAGCTAATCTGGTATTCACAGCAGAATCAATAGCCTGGTTTGTAAAAGGAAATTTACTTTGACAAAACGCAGAGTACGTAACATAAAACACTATTGTTAAATGCTGATTAGGAGTCATGCTCCAGCTACGGCGAGCCGCTGAACAACTGCACAGAGTGGAAACATGCAGCCCTCTTACTGATTTCAAGGCATTTAATGCAACACTGACAGTTTAACATAAAACCACGTAGGTTTCTATGAAATAGGAACTTTCATATGGTAGTTTGTAAAACAACCACAAAAAAGGAGACACCCATTTATGTAAACTTAACACAACTGGGTGGTTTAGCTAAAAAATAATGCATCAAATCCTGTGCACAAAACTGGGAAAATATCTCTAACGGATGATATACGGCACTGTGTCATATTAAATACATCTAAATGGCATAAAAGAACACCTTTTTTCCCATCATTTCTCTCGGTGCTCTGGCAGTCAGCCTTGACTTCACAGCAGCAATTTAAAAGCTGGCAATCACAATCTGGTAAATCTGAATAAATATGTCCTAATGAGCTATCAGGAGATTAAAGACATCTGTAATATTCCAATTCCTTTTTGTTCCTATGCTGTACTTACAAGTTAATGTATAAAAAAAACCCCTGCTATAATCACATTAGATTATCACCACGTTCACCCTGCTATCTGAATAAAAGACTAGTTATATTTGTTCTTTTTTTTTTATTGGCTTAATAAAATCTTCAATGACATCCGAAGCTATTAGAGTGATTAAAAGAATCTGGCGTCTTCACTGTTCCTTCTTCAGAGTGGGCCACAGAGTTACGTTCAAATGGCTGCAAACATTGTCTTCAGGGTTTATTAAAGTGGCATCTTGGTGTCGTTAAAAAAAAAAAAAGTGTTTCTGACGCATTATGAATGAAAATCAGAAACAAAAGTGAGCATCACGGGATGATTATTTACAAAACTGTCCCCTCCTGTCTACTGTGCCGCCGATCACCACACTCGTTTAATTGCACTTCTGAAACGAGTGGAGTGTGCAGGGAGCAAATGAAACTGCAGGTTTTATCTCTCTGTAAAGGGACATTATTAGTATCCACTCGACGGGAAATGCTAATGAATATTTGTGTTATTGTGAGCACCTGGTGTCGCGTCCCAAAAACGGGATGGACGTTGTTTTCATGTCTCGTAGCGGACCAATCAGAGCCTCTCTTACAAACCAGGAAGTACTGATCATATTAGTGACATATAAATTGCAAATGCATGGGTGTGTTTTATTTAAATGCTACAATTGCTCGACAATTTGGTAGTGAAATTGACTTAATCAAATAGCCACAAAATATGACGTCCACTC
>NW_007578956.1:129402-130935 GCF_000690725.1 Stegastes partitus | reverse complement strand
CTTGGCGAGGCGAGACGCCACATGGCGACCACTTAATTACCTCTGCATCACACGCTTTAATCTCATTACCTCGTTCCCTCATCAGGAAGTCAAAATATCCATTACATTTTTTGCAGAGTTGCTTCCTGATATAACTTCCACCCAGTGCACCTAGCGATGCACAAAAATAGTGTTACAAGGCAACGGAGTCCATTTTCAGTTCAGAAGAAGTGGGTTAGGTAAGTGAGTTAAAGCAGAAAGCGAGGTTTCCTTTTTGGAGGAAACATGAGGAAAGGGAGAGAAGAGAGAGATTAGATAAGGAAGGGAACTAAAGATTTTTAAAGGGTGGCATTTACATGTAACATAAAAGACGTAACACATTATTTAAATAACGTTGATGGTATTTAGGTTTACTTTAAAAATAATTTTAAAAACGCCTCATATTTTCCTAGCTCCTGGTGCTACTAATATATGAATGCTTTAAATATATATAGAAGCATGATGTGTAAATCTTCACCACCCAATATTCACGATGCCAGAAGCTACCCGTCCACCAAATGCCATCCGTATCCACGTGATATGGATGGCATCTTGCGAACAGACAGACAGATCGACTGGGGTAATGGAGCAGACTGGTTACCTCCTTCCCTTCCAAGCGGCGTGCTGGCTGGCGGAGGTTACCAGCAGGAGCGTATTTTCATGTGTGAGCTTAGGAGGAGAGTATGTGTTGCATTAGACAAATTATTCACAAGCTTTTAGCCTCAATATGTCACATGGGCATATTCCTACTATTTTTAGGCCGTTTGTTGGAGCGTGCTCTCTCCCACACACAAGCATATGCACAAACACACACACACACACACACACACACACCTACTCCTCCTCCTACTCTTCTCCTTGCTGACATCCACACACACTCATCATACATGCACACACACACACACACACACACACACACACACACACTCTCCATCACAGTGACAGTGATTAACCATCTCCATATGTGCATCCATCTAATTGCCCCCCCCCTACCCACCATCCCCTCGAACGATGATGGACCAAAAACAGCATGGGATTTTTCATAGGGAGAACAATACAGACAGCTTTGAGTGGGCTGGTTTTGTGAGAAGAGTAAGTTTTGAAAAGCTGCTCCTGCACCGGATTTTACAACCATCTCGCGTTGACGTGGGCCGGCTGGATGGAGGCAAAACATCGCAGTCTGGCCATGGGAATGCACATCGGAGGAAACAGGGAGATGGGTGGGACTCCCACGTGAGCATCCTGTTTACAGGGGCGGGCCAGAGAAACGCAGGATCTCTCGGTAAGCCGACAGCAGGGGGAAGGAAATTATAAGAGACATTCGTATTCCGAATGCAGGAACCTTAGGCCACCTACACTTGAAATATTTCGAGCGGCGATGATGTTAGTCATGGCGGTCAGTCATCCCATAATCTATGGGCAATGCAGGAGATCTGAATTTAAAAATAATAGCCAGGCCTTTGCAAGGTGGGTGTGTTCGTGTGCAGGAGTCAGTCTATTCCTAGAGCCACTGTA
>NW_007578956.1:118207-129372 GCF_000690725.1 Stegastes partitus | reverse complement strand
TAGAGACGGTTTCCTTCCTTTTCCCCAGGCTCTGGAAATAACAGTTTCCCTTCCTCACTAGTTTCCAATACCCACGCGAGCGCACCCATACTGCTCGAACGCAAACAGGAATACACGCACAGGACCAGTGAACGAGCTCCTCTGATCTCGCTTTCTTTCGGCGGTGCAAACTATTCCTGCAGAAACTTAAAGGCGCAAATCCGTGATCCATGAAAGGGCAGGCCCACTAGCAACAACCAAGAAATCAGTTATTTGACGATGAGGAAGAGGGATTGCATTGTCTGTTTGCATACAAAGTATAAGATGTAGCTTAGTTTTTGTTTTATAAAATGGTTGTGTTCGATCTGTTACGTTTATATTTGATTTATTCTATAATATATGTTGCTTACAGTGCAGCAAATAATGCACTTAAAGCCATTGAGGTCTCAGAAACTATTGTTAATAATTAAATTGATAATAATAATCCAGTATCATTATTGCATTACAGGGAATCCAGACAGTAGTAATTGAATATTTAAAGCTCTTAAACGCTGCAAGTTTGACTGCAGGAGTTTCTACTAGATGTGGATTTCATCTCTCAGAAGCCTTTGATGACCTTGTGCAGCTTAAACGTCCGACTAATAATCTCAGAGCAAGCACTAGCCTGCAAAATTTGAATTCATGCTACCATCAGCCCCGTTTTTTGTTTTTTTTTCCCCGCTGATCTTATCTGTTGCATTGACAGGCGGGAAAACGACACACAGGTGAGATGTTTTCTGACGTTGTGCCTGACGTGGTAGCACTTTCCCACAGGAGGGGAGTGATGATGGGCGCTGTTGTTTTCATGTTCAATTCAAGATTTCCAGCCTGTGAAACACACAATACTACATTATACAAGAATGAACATGCAGCGGTGTAACAGCTGCTGCCGACGCCATGCATCTACCCCCCTCAGAGTACGGATATGAATAACTGTACGTACAAGAAAACTGGCCTTCTATTTATAGAGCGAGAGTAACTTTGCACACACGACCACACTCACATGAGAGATACAAACAACTTGTGGTTGCTTGATGTCAGTGTTCTGAGCCGGTGTTAGCGCTTAGCACGCTACAGGATCGAGGCCCTGACGCTCTGCTGCCCCTGTTCTCCATCATTGTTAGCGATCGGCACCCGAGGCCAGCCTCTCTTCATCCATCTCCCGTTTAACAGATCAACGCTTCTTTCCCGTGGATCTTCTCCGTAATAACAAGGACACATCCCTGGTTAATCATCGTGCCCTGCTAAATGCAACCTGACATCAGCACACCTCCACTACAGGACTGGGCATGCCATACCGTAGGGCATCGCTGACCCACATAAGTCACAGCGGAGCACGAGCATGCGTAGACACATGCTTGTTTATTCTATAGGCGGTGACAGATGTGATCCACCGCCAGCAAGACCCCATGATTTATAAATACTTTTAAGCCCATACTGGCTTCCTATATCCATCTTGTACACTTCTTTTTAAAAATGTATGTCAACAGAATCACTGACTTTATAGTACTGTAAGGCCTTGACCTGAGTATGTGAAGCACCCTGAGGCGGCTTATGAGTTCGCAGTATGTAAATAAAACTGAATTGTATGAATATGTAAGGTAGCATCTTTTAAGCCTCTAACGAGCCACCGGACTCATGATTAAATAATAGGCACTGTGCTGAGGATAATAACCCACAAATAGCAAACTAGAGTCGAAGGAAGAGGATGGAGAAGGGATATAGAAATAGATGTAAAACCGAGGGCGGCCAGCTGTTACTCTGGGACGCAAATAGCTGCTCTGTCCTTCTGGTTCAAAACACACGCACATGCGCACACGCCACGTCGAAATGCATCTACTTAAAGGTGTGCGTTTTCCGGCAAGAAGAAGGACGAGCCTCCTGCCTCCGCCTAAACCGTCCCACTCCTTTTATTCGTCTCTCCGTCGACCCGTGGATGACTTGAGGTGATTACTCGAGCACAAAGCGACAGGCCGTGTTAAGCCAACTGTCTGCTCAGGCGGCGGTTGACGAGTCTTGCTCGAAGGTGGCAAAGGCCATCACGGGTGACGGGCGCTGTGCGTTTTTCCTGGCGTTACATTTTTTTTTTTTTTTACCTCTCTGCACTTTCCAGATCAAAGAAAAACACAATATGCACGGGAGGTCTGGAGCCCGTTGAAACCGCACAGTTTCACAGTTTGTGAAACCAGTGGTTCTTAATTAGCAGCCTCTTAATCCTACAAAACCCTCTTTAAAAGTTCCCAGATGTTCTCACGCGACCGGGTCGGCGCAGATAGAAGGGCCCGTCTCCTCCTGAGAGACCGAGGAGGTGTTGATGTGTGAAATGTGTCAGGCTGTCCTTTGTGTAAAAGTGATAAGACGATGAGGTGCATGTTTGCATGGGAAATAAGTGAGATGTTCCTGCATTATCGCCGCGCGTGACACTGCGTTCGCACAAGTGTGTCTGTGTGCGCTTAACTCGGACCGTGTAAATACGTTCGCCATGTTGGGTTTTAATATTTTGACTGCCAGGGAGGGATGAGTTAAACAGGATGTCCAGCAGTCAAAATATCAAACAAGGACAAACTGGTGTCGATTAATTTTGTTTAAAGTAGTTAGCTGAAAAGGTAGCGCTGTGACTTTAAAGATTTCGATCAGATGGTCGACTGCTGAGGTCAAAACGGAAACAAAACTAAACTAAACTCAGCTTTATCTGTACTTTGAGTGTGAAGCTGAAAAATTAGCATGTTGACAGGATGAAACCGCTAAACTTCAGCATGCATTTAGCTCAAAAGCACTGCTATAGAGAGCAACTCCAATAAAACTCCCTTTAAAGTCGCATTTTTTTGTCTAAAAGCGGGTGATTGATGAACACAAAGAGCCGAACATGAAAATAAATTAGCTTTAATCTGAAGCGTAACGTTAAAAAAAAAATGGCACTGCTTACAAACAAGAAGCGAATCTTTAGGCATTTTCATTTACTCCAATAATTATGATAAACAACGGCTTGTTTGCAAAGTGCCACAAGCAGCCGATACGCGAGATGAGTATTTACTCAAACATCCATGTTGCAGTTTCCTTCCCTTATCTGTAATTAATAAAACAATCAAGACGATTAAATTGTTTTTGCATTATGGATGAGTTAAACGTGTGATTTTGGAAATATGAGACGACTACGGTGCAGAATTTTAATCATTTGCAGTAAAACAGCATCGAGCAACAATTCAGAATAAGGTGAGTGCTTTTTTTTTTGTTTGTTTGTTCTCGAGAGAGTGCTGACAATCCTCTAGGAGAAAGCTGAGCGACTCACTTTGTGCTTGAGACTGTCAGACGCTGAACACCCTTCAGCTTAAACAGCAACTGCGGCGATACGCGTCAGCCCCCTTATATTAAAGAGCAGGACCGGAGAGACTCGGGGAAAGTACGTCAGGTGGCCATGAGAGTTTGAGGAGACGCTGCCTCCCCCTGAGAGCAGGTGGACAATTAATAGTTTCACGGATGCCCTCTAATTCTGATAGGTCGTCTCCTGTCACCGGGAAGGACACAGTGTATATGAAACATGCGCGCTCTCTGTATAAAACACCCTCTCAGTCCACTGAAACACATCCTGAATCCAAATGAGGTCACAGCCTGCAATATCTTCCCCATCAAACCATTATTACCCTTTGCCCCCTGGGAAGACGGCAACTAAACAGCCCTCTGCTATTGAAGACATTCTACAACTCCAGGATCAGGCATTACCACCCACCGCCTGTAGGGGCAGTGTGGCGATGCACAATGGCACAGGGATGACCTCAGGGGAATATCTGGTGCCTTTAATCTCTTTTTTTTTTGTTCTGTTTTACGTAAATATCTGAACCACTTGCGTGCTTTGCTGCTCTTCTGCATTGCTAACATAACTTAATGCACACTGGGGTAGACTCTCAGGCCACTTTCTTTATCTTCCCCATATCAGGACACGATGCAAATCAGTATTTATGGGTTGGCGGCAGATGCAAACGACGTATAAATATGCAGTCGTAAGTCATGCGCCTGACAGCTGGAATGAGGAACTACAAAGGCTCCATAAGTGGTTAGTAAATCATGTTGCGCGGCTATGAATTTTTAAACAAATGACTTATGTGCCCTTAAGTGAAACAACTAACAGCGTTTTCCATCAACGGTGGCATCCTTGGCAGCGCCGGGAACATGCTTTGTCATGTTATTTTAACCACACGAACCAAGAGCGAGGCCCAGATGTGGCGGACGGACGGACAGGAGAATTCCGCCTCGAATCGCAGGTGTTGGCATCAGTGTGTGAAAACAAAAAAAAAAAAAATCCAATTTTCCCTAGTGATTCCCCCGTCAGTGAAAAGGGCTGGATACTGACGTACATAGATGTGTGCTCCCCCTCTCCTACGCCTCTCTCTTCCCAGCTCCACTCCTGCTGCTGTTATGTAATGAGTGTGTGTGTTATGAAACCTTACATTGGAAAACACGAGCCCGTTGATCAGCTAACTCAGAGCACACACACACACACAGTCACACAAGGGCTCTGGGGATTTTTTTTTTACCCCTTTGTGAATGCAAATGAATGCAAGCGTACAGTTTGTGTGTACGTGTGAGCGCGTACTACAAAATTAATTGAGTGCACGAGTGTAAATCTGAATATGATTGCAAGGCTGAGAAAAACGTGCAGGGCTCCCGGATGAATTATTTAGCATGTTTGAAGGGGCACGTATGAAATGAATAAATAAAAGTAAAGAATGAAAATAAAATAAAATAATGAAGGTCCACAGCTGCCGTGAAAGCAACGCTGGCTGGTTTACTGCAGGCGACGATGGAAATGAAGGGAGACCTACGTGTGGAAGGTAAAACGGATATGATCAGTCCTCGAGATGGCAGGAAAAAAAATAAAAATAATGGGACACATATAAATTAACAGGCAAAAGAGGAATTGGCTACGGGCATAACCTGTCACCTCAGGCTGAGAGATTCACGAGAGGAAAGTGCAATAAGGCTGCGTGAGCTAATCTCCGTCAGCTGAGCACTGAGAGTGGCACAAAACAGATTCCATCCTCTTGGGATGACAGAATTAGAAAATGCATGACAGTGTGAAATCATGGACGCCCCATTTTTGTAGTTTTGACACACAATTTTTGAAATCAACGGCAATAAATTCTGTAAACTGTGTGTGTAATGCAAAAGGTCAAAACTAATTATTATTATTTTTTGTATGTATTTTTTTATCATACAAATGAGCCAACGCAAGGATTTTGTTTGAACTAATCGCTGTCATCGCATCAAACCCAACTTCTGAGCAACTGTTTTTTTGGCTGACATTTATTCTGCTACAGCTTTTAAACATATTTACCCTCATTAGATCCCTCACTACACAGCATTTACCACAAAGCTGCTTGTTTTTTTATATTGAACTTCTGACAGAGCGGCAGTTCAAAGTGAATAAACGTGACATTTCGACACGAGCTCTGGGGCATTCGAAGCACTGCCACCAGTAACCAGGTGCCAGAAAATCAACATGAACTCAAATCCCAAACCTGTGACTCTGTTGATTTTGGTGGCAAAATATGATTCATGTTTTAAAACACTGGAATTATCCTTTATGAAAGAAGGGCAGATGTCCAGTCCTGTAGTGGCAGATTCCTTCAAACAAAAACACAAAAGCAGAGGGTAGTAAAGCTTCCTGATAGCACCTCACATCACATAGTGTCAGGCTTATTTAATCGTTTTTCTTTTTTTTTTTTTATCAAGTCAGAAAACACTCTGATGCCTCCGTCGCTTGCACTGAGTGTCTAATGTCTCCTCGGCTAAAGGTCACATGTATTCTCCGTCAAACCCTCGGAGCCTTTACGTAACACTGTGGCACGTAAAGTTTCAATGCATGATATACCGCGCTCGCCGGCGTGGAAGAGGACGCCTATTCTGTGTAGGGAAATAATAAATTACCAGCAGGTCATGAATGCGTGAGAAACAAATGGGAGGTTGGGCTTTCACACACAAAATAAAGCGAGCCTGCACACGTGTGAATTGAGTTACTGTTGTGTGATAGTAAACTGGCAGGAGAGTCATGGTGTCCAGTTATGTAATGCCTCTGTCTTACTTGCTCGCCTGCTAACACACACACACACACACACACACAGGTTATGACTGAAAAGGCTTTAACTGTGTGTGTGCACATATTTAAATGCTTCAGAGGGCAAAGAAGGTCTCGGTAGAACTGAAATTCTCCATTTTTCCTACTTATCTTCCTCCATTACCCATTCCCTGGAGTATTTAACGTCAGGCTTCAGTATCTCCAGCTGCCATCCAACACTCTTTTTTTTTTACTTTCTTCTGTTCAGAGTTAAAGGCTGAGTAGTTTTATGTGCTGGTCCTCGCAGGCAGGGAATCACCGTTTCTAGTTCAGCTTGCTCACTATCTGACCTCTCTTTCTTCGCACCCTGAGGAGGCCTCAGCCCTCTTTTGAAATATGTCAGTACGGGGTCCATCCCTGCTTAAGTGTCCTCAGGTAGCACACAGACTTTCCTGGACAGTAAAAGGGACTCAGAATGTTCTACATGTTATATTAGCGTCTTATTCAGCCCCTCTCCGCGCACCCAGCTTCGACTCGGCCCACCCATCCCCAAGCCCCACCCACAGCCCTCCACATGCCAGCGGTCCCTGCAGTGTGTCCTCAGCACAGTCTGTGCCATCATGGTCAAGGATACACTGTTGACAGCTACGGGTCACTGCAGTCCAGGCACAGGGTGGCACACACTCATGAATGATGCAGCACTCGCCTTCGGTCTTACAGCTCGCTCGCTATAACACATGAGGACACATAATCAGGGAGGCACACGGGCAACGCATGCACAGCGGCACAAAGGTGGGCCGCAGTTTGTAGTGAAGACGCAATTAAAGCGAGTCTCGGATGTATGACAGCAGCGTGATAGCGTCTGTGCCTGGAGGAGTTTTTAGGGGAGGTATGAAATGAGGCAAACATCCACACTGTGAACTCCATCACACTGTATGTATGCCGAGAATAGCAATGCATCGCCGCAGAATCATATATGGACCCAGAACGCATGGAAAACAAACACCTATTTTCAACACATCTTTGCCATTACAGTTTAGTGCAAACAACAAAAAAATAGGCAATCAACCCATTTGTGGCTCAACAAAAACAGCATAAAACTATTTTGCTTTGCTATTCAAATGTGCAAAACACAAATTGAAGATATTCTGACTTTAAGTTCCTCCTAAAGTCCAATGTCCTGTGTATCCAGTTTCTAGAAATACTGGATCCTACACTCAGCAAACTGAAACAGATACGAAACTCAACACCTCTAATCTGTGAGGAACATTTGTCACATGCTCGTACAATATGTACAGTGAAATGCATAATGACATCCTCTTGAGGCTGTGCATAAAAAAAAAAAAGGCTACTGCATGATTGCACGCTATCCTTTATAAAACGGTAAGTTTCCCGACTGTAGAAATCCCCCCAGAGCCACACATGCTGCAGAATTATTTCCCATGAACTGAGGTGTGAAGTTGGTGGACTATTCCTTTAAGAAAAGGCTGGAATTTTGTGCTACTTTATAGAAGAAATAATCAACAGATTAATCTAAATAATAGCTTCTAACTGGCAATCAGAAACGCAATGATGATCCATGAAAGAGTATTTTTTTTTCTTTTTTACTCGAATCGTGTACGCGGTTCCTCAGACACACATATCATCTTATCGTTCAGGACGCTGGTTGCTCATCAGCACCATCACTGTGTCACTTCAGCCTCCGCATTCTGTCACTCAGCAGTTGCTAATGGCCTGTATACAGCAGCAGCCTGTCTCTGCGGCACTCTATACGGCCCCGATAAAGTGCAGCGCCTTATACTGTACGTGGGGGGGCTTAGCGAGAGTGAGAAAGCGAGGGGAGGGAGGTATTGTCGTCTTAAGCACAGTACAATAACGCCATTCCAGACACAAAGGTTTAGGCTTACCCACCTAGCACTCAGCCCCCCTGGGAAGTGCATCAGGGGAGGGTGAAATGTGAGAGCCGGGGGGATGAAGGGGAGAGCGGCGACGAGGAGCAGGCTGACAACACCTCCCTCTGATACCAGGGCTAAAGAGGGGAGGCGAGCACGCTAATTGGTGAGCCGGCGAAGGCTTGATGTCGCGCAAAAGGTTAAAGCTGATTGTGGTGGAGTGCACGTGCACGTCGAAACGCGCAAACCTGTGTGTGTGTGCGCTAATGTCAATGATTAATTAGCTTGCAGGGGCTCCCACCTGTTTGTCACCGTAGGCTTCCCTGTTCATTTGTACCACTGCATTAATAATGCCTGTCGCTGATAGAAATGAAGCGGAGACAAGAACTCGCCGTTCTCAGTCTTCTCATCACGCTCATTGACCTTTTCATAAGATCGCTATCAGGGTCAATACTGCCTGTCACTGAGGAGCGTCCCAGAGTTTCTCCTTTCACTGAACGGGAAACAATTAGCACCATCAGGCTAAGCAAATCCTGATATAACAGCAAAATTCACAGTTGAAGATAATACGGAACATAAACGCAATTCACCACAGAGATTTCAACAGATTCTGAAGTTCTCCAGACTATGATTTGATTCACCCTCTGTATTCCAGCGAGGCCCTGCGGTAACACCAATCTTGCTTAATATCGGCACGTCACTAATTTAATTAAAACGAGTTCAATCTCACTTTTGACACTCAAAAACGGAGGCTTTATCGGCGGCGCGACAACAAGCCCACTATCCCGGCCCGGAGGCCGACACCGACGCCCATTAGAAGGAGAAAACGTAAAGGTCACAAAAGAGCAACAGTGCTAAAGATAATCAGGTGGAGTCGCCTGAGTCACGGCGCCCTGGCAAATGTGAATCTGTGACATTTGGGGATTTTTTTTTTTTTTTTAAGAATAGCATAAATAACCTATTTCCTAATTTATGGAGAGATGTGCATTATGCAGCTCTGAGAGGCTCGCGCTTATTTGACAACGCCGGATTCAGGCAGTGATTCAGAGGAAACGCGCACTGTGGTACGACGGTAAATTACTGAGATAATAAGTAAAAACACTAATTACAGGAGCATCAGAATTGGCATTTACATAAACTTCCATCCTCTCCTGCACAATAGCCGGCTTATTTACCCGCTACACTGGCACCGTACTTTGTCAAAATGAAGGTTGTGTGTGTGTGTGTGTGTGTGTGTGTGTGTGTCAGCGAGTCAAACATGATGTCATGACAACTCAAAGACTGAGGGCATAATGAGTGAGCAGCAGCGTCACATGTCTACAGATCAAAAGCGGACATAATGTGACATTAGATGTTGGTCAGTCACAAAGACGAAATTATTGCATTTCTTTTTGTCAAGTATGTGCCAAACCAAACACTATTCTGATTTGATTACACATTAATTTTCGACAATAAATTACATTATATTAGCCGCAGCGTTGGCTTTATCAACATGCCAAAGCCTACCGTGTGCGTGCACGTCGTCGTGCTGTACGAGATAAGACATCCTGCGTTTTTTGAAAGCGATGACACAGTGATGATCGCGGTGAACAGATGTGATTTTATGTACTGTGTGCACTGAGCATGTGCTACCAATCACGGAGTAGACAGATTCCTGAGTAGAGAAAAGCAGATTTAAGTAGGCGGCAGCAACATTTTCATAGATGCGGTGCTAGAATAGCACTGGAGTGAGCAAGAGACTGGGTGAATACCAGAGCGGTGTACTGTACTGTAAAATCAAAAGGAGAGTGGGATGCATATTATGCTGGGCAGAGTAAAAACTGCAGCCTGCTTGAGGCTCCTGTCTGAACTTGTTTTGTTCACAAACAAGGATATGAAAGTGAAGTATTTGTGCCACTTGCCATTTAGACGCTCTCTTAACTGTGTGCTTGTGTTTTGTTGTACTTTTTTATTTTTATGCGACTCTATAGAAAACACTGAAAAGTGCTACACAAATAGAAATATTATTATTATTTGCTATCAGAAATAAGCTGACATGTTTGGATCAATCAAAGAAATATGGGGTTTGATCAGTGAGTCCGGTTGAGCCAAACTTAATCATACACACAACACAAAACAACGACTCCGTAACAATGTGCGCTGTTGGTTGCAGTTTGCTAACAAATCCGGTGCCTCATCCATCACAATGCATTATGCATGATGCCAGGGAGCTGTCTTTATATGTGCAGCGTGTGGCGACAATGACAGAGTTTTATCCCTGATTGATTAGCTCCTAATCCACGATGAAAGACAGTCAAACCACTTTCAGTTCCAAGTGTTCCCTGAGGGAAGACCACAGACACACAGATAAGCACATCATTTGTTATTGTTTGTACTTAACCTCTAACGCCATTCATTATCAGGAGCTATAAATGACTCCCTCTAAATCTGGCAGCGACCCCACTGGGAGGCCGCAGACCTCCAAGTTGTTTCGGGTTGCTTTACATTAAAGTCATGTCGTGGCATCCCTTTGATAGAGAAAACGGAAAGCAATAAGCATATTCATACATGCAAAGAGTGATAACAAAACAGGGACTGCTATTGTTTCTAATCCAGCTATTCTCCTGTTTCTGCATCAAGAATGCATCTGATGGATTGCAGATGCCGCCGGGTAATTGAGATGGAAGTCGTACACGAGGACAGCAGCTACAGAGTCAGTTGTTCTTTAATCCCACAGAAGGACAGGCCACGGAGTAATCAGATCCCAGATCTGTGGTTAAGGCTACAATCAGTCCGGTTCAGCGCCGAGAGAAAGGAGAGAGAGCGAGAGAGAGAGAGAGAGAGAGGCATGAGGAGGGCTTTCACACCAGAAAAGCAGAGGGGGGAAGAGAGAGAGAGAGAGAGAGAGTGCAAGAATTAAAGGGCTGTGCTCTCCTGATGCCCGATGATGCACAGGGACACGGCGAGTGAATGAATGAATGAGATTGTGATGTTGTTGCACATTCCCCCGGCCCCACGTGCTCACTTTTCTCTTTCTTCTCGCTCTCCCTCCTCCCTCCTTCCCTTTCCTTTTGTTTTGTTTAAAATTTAACAAGGTCTGGAACAGTGGACGGCTGAAGCGGGCATCCGGGGTGTTTTTGGCTCGGCTTCATGTCACATGCAGGGGCCATGTGAACACAGTGGCACTGAGGGAGGGAGGGGAGGGGAGGCGAGAGGAGAGGGGG